>NW_028187863.1:0-185000 GCF_964204655.1 Triturus cristatus | reverse complement strand
TTAAACACTGTTTGTTGTGTTAGCCAAAAGCCTGAACAGAACAGCCTTCTTTTTTTCTCCTCAAAGATCAAAGACGATCTATTTCCCCTCACACCCCCTCCTCCACCACCACCAGCTAAAAGAGGGAGAAAAGACAGGATCTTAGCATGCTTTGGCTAGTCTTGTTCAAGCAAACAGTCGCGAGTCTTGAGTTTGATCAGTGGCCATTTCAGGAGGCACGCTGTCAAGATACAATCTGCTCTCCCAAGCTTCACCGCGTAATCTAGAAAGGCAAAAACTGACATTTTCGTATGGTCCAATTCTTCCTGAATTAAAGCATTATAGCTCCCCAGGACCAAGCTTTATGAAACCATACGGATGAACGTCGAACCTGCGCAGCTTCCAGCTGGTGCCAATTAAGCGCTTTAAAGAGTATTAGAAACAAGCACACGCTAAAAGTTTTTTAAAAAAGTGTCGGCAAAAGTGAAAGTTTCACTTGCGGGAGCGAGCAGCGCCAGGAGCGATAATTTCTACCATATGGCACCGCTCGCTCCCGCAAGTGAATCGCCAGACGTGCACGGGTTGCCATTGAAGGCAATGGAACGCGTGCACGTTTCTGGCTGAAAAGCTAAAGCGATTGCTAAAGGTCTTTTTGCCTAAGCAGCGCATACGCGCTGCGTAGGCGAGACCTAATAAAAATCAAACAGTAATGATGTGATCTTGCATAGAAGTGACTCTGGACTCTACACTGCCAGTGGAAGCAGTTTTTCCTCCAGCCAGTTGAGCCTTTGCACCTCGCAGCTTGAGAAGGACGCCCTTCATATATAAACTGTATATTTAGAGTTAAATTTAAGACAACCAATCGCTCAACAATAAGAGTAATAAAAGAGTTGTTTGACTCACAGGACTAGAAAATGGCCAAGAGGGCCTTCTCAACAGTGTACAGACAGGAAGAACGTGTGCTGAGGATCAAACTACATTGACTCAAGGTGAACGCCTTTCATAGCTCCGAAAATAGATCGGAAATAGATAACTGCCCAAGTTACCAAAAGCAAGGCCTTTCTTTGCCCATGCCATAAAGAGTAGCTGACAATCAGGAGGAGAAACTTGGTAGTAGTGGCTCAAATACACATTGGGGCAGGGGTCTTCAAACGGGGGCATTGGACGGCTCACTGGGGGGCCCTCAAGTGATCGGGGGGGTCTGAGGGGGAGCAGGCTCTAGACAACACTGCTTTGATTCCAGCAGAAAAAACATGAGCGGCAGTAATGAGCCATCAATAACATCTTTTGTCATTTATATCCTGGCTAGGCGAAGGTGTCAAAAGGGAAGGGACTCCAAATATTCTTCAAAACCCACACCCGATTTCTAATAATCACACTGTGGATACTTTTATATGTTTGTAAGGCCTGACTGACCAGAATACTATGTTTGGCAATCATTTCTTTTATTGCATTTTAAAAATGTTTACAGACCTCAACAGCAATATTTAAATAAGTCTAGACATTTAAACATTGTCAATTTAATAGAATTGTGAAATGTGATTTTGTTTGGGTGGGGGGGGTGGGGGGGGGCATAGGTCCAGCTGAAACACATCCTCAAGTTACTCTTTGGTTGGCAAGTAGGGCAATATTCTTGATCAAGTGACTAAGTGAGCATGGGCTGATGGGCGTACCTATTAAGTACAGTGATGGAATTCGAGAATAGCGACCAAGTACAAGGCATGGCTGATGGACACTAAGCAGATAATCCGCTACTCAATGATAAGTTTCTCACTATCAGAGCATTTACTAAACTGAAACTTACTCCTACATAGTGAGCAGATGCAAAACCTGCCAACAAATGATCTATCCTCAGAAAACAGTAACAACTCAAGGTACCCTCAACTGCAAATTAGCAAGCACTAATTTTATACAAAGCAGAAAGTGTCCAAGACAAATATATGTCAGAGGCTAAACAGACTGCATATCAGGCTAAACACATTAAACCCTAATGCAATGTAACACATGCATAATTGTGTGTTTCTCAACTAATTTAGCCTCATGGAAAACTAATTCTCAATGCTATTACTGAAAAGTAATATGTAAAACAAGCAGCCATAAACATTAGCTTCCTCTTATAGGTGACTTCACACACCAAAAAAGGGAAAAGAATAAACTTGGTCTGTAATATTTCAACCATGGACAGCACAGAAAAAGTAATGCTTTGATAGGTGACTCCACAATAATTTCAATATTCAAACATACTTTTAAACAATATTTTTTGAGACCCATACTTAACAAGCATTGAAAATGCAATAGGCCGCGCTTTTTATTAAGTTCAAGTCATTTGCTTTGATATATAATACCATTAGCAAAGCAAATGGCTTTGTCTTAATAAAAGGCGAGGCCTATTGCATTTTCAATGCTTGATTTTAATGTGTTAAATGAGTGAGAAATGTTAGTGCGCGCTCTTCTCTTTCACCCAAGATGGCGGCGACATTTACCCAGTACACCTTCCGGTCCTTCTTTTGTTTCTATCCAGTCTTAATACGTACGACATAGTGGAAAGGCTAAGGTTTATGCAAAGAGAGCTTCCCAGAATATCTCGAAAAAGATACGCCCTTAAAAAAAGCCCGAATGACTTTAGTTCTATATATAAGTTCAATATTTTAACTATACTCATTTGAATGATTGTAAACAGGAACAAGGACGATATTTTACAAATATTATTTATAAGTTGCTCGAACTGTACTTTTCGCAAAACAGCGTCTGCCTTTATGTTACAAACAAGGGCTTTATTTATATTGGACTTAGTCTTTCATAACCTTGTTGTTAACTGCAAACAAAGACAATGGAACATCGAGAAAGATAGGTAGGTGTCATGCCTTTCGAGCTATCGGACGAAATTAATGAGGAATTATGGTTTAGCCCTTTCCATTGGCTGGCAACTGGGATTATGCGAGTTTGCTGTGCGGCATTTTTCGCATAAGTACCAGTGGAAGGTACTGGATCTGGTAGAGGTATAGGAGTCTGATAATTTATAGGAAATTGGACGAGCAGAGCCAGGACCCCGCTTTACTTACTCTAAGAGCCCAAGGACCAAAAAAAAAATAATGCGTTTAGCTGAACGGCCAGAGCTGCCGATTTTCAAGCTTGGGAACCACATAGCTGCCAAGGTTTCAGATTGCCATGTCACGGCATCTCATGAGGGCCACCTGCAGCTGAAAGTGCCCTACATGCTTTCTTCGATGAAGGCAGGCTGTCTGACTCTATGGTATAATAAACACACTCAAGTGGCTAGTGTTACAGTCTAACCTTACTTCAACTTTGCCACCGCGACAATTGAGGGTTTGCCGCCCGCCTCCTGAGTCCTGGCTGCTGCAAGCAACGGTCACACTCCATCTCTCCCTCGTCTCTGAGGCAATTGAATTTGCGAGGGGGGGGGTTGCAATGATTTTAATACTGCAGCACAGCTGAGCCACGACACGGATGCAAGCACATAGGCCGCACTGCGAGTACTATGATTGCCATGCCGCAAACTAGCCAGCCACCCTCCCACAACAAACTTCGGCACTGCAGCAAGACGTGACGCCGTCCCTGTGGCGCCAGAGACTGTACCACACAACTGGCCTGGGTTCTATCATATGGTAGTTGCCATTGGGCACTACCTCGACATGACGTCACCCCACAGCTTCCAACGCATCTGTCCGGCTGCCGGCCTCCCCCGAGGGGCGGCGCTAGCCTACGGGAGCCTGATGATCATGGCGCTGCTGCCCATCTTCTACGGAGACCTGCGGAGCATGACCTGCGCCAAGAGCAAGGTATGGAGCTTAGAGGGGTATGGTGTATGTAGGAAGAGAGTGAATTGGCCATGTGTGTGCAGGAGATAAATGAAAGGATAGTCTTTTTCTCTTTTAGAGCAGTCCCAGTTGGACTGGCTCGCGAGCTGTCCCAGTTGGACTGACTCAAATGACTGGTTTCTTATCTTTATTGGGCCATGTGTTTGGCCCCATAAAGATAAGAAAACCTTTTACGCCAGCAGTAAGTCGGGGCAGCCAGTCCAACTGGGACGGCTCTAAAAGAGAAAAGTGTACGTCACGAGACGCTCCTTTCCAATGGCTGGCCACCGTTTAGCATAAACGGTGACGCCAGCCAATGGAAAGGAGGGGTGGGGCTTAAAGCCCACTAGAGAAATCTAACCAAAACATTCAATCTCGCCAGCGAGACTGCGCATGTCTGCGCAGTCTTACACCAGGCGAGACCTAATAAAGGGACTTTTGACTTTGTATCGATCACTAAAACATTTATTTAGGCAAGACATGCTGCAACAGCTACAAGAATCTTGATAAACCTATGTGTTACTAGGGCATTAAGTTATTTTGCTGAAGCAGGAGGATATATGCCAGTTTCTAGCCAATACATTTACTTACAATTTTTACAGTTACCAAATAAGATCCAAAGGTGGTAATGTGGTCTTAAAAGCTACACCACTTTTTTTCGCTCATCTTGTCGAACCGTTAAAAGGGTTGTAGATTAGTAAAACAAACCCTTACATTCAAACAATGCATTACTTACTTGCTATAACCAATGACCAAGGTTGCATTCAAACTGGTAGCAAGACAGTCCGGATGCAAGTTTGGGGTAGAGTATAGACGAAGTTACTTTGAACAGCTTGAAAACATGTTCAAATGGAAGACAACCCACAGATATGGGAGTGCTTCCACTAATCGACAATATGCTGAATAATTACATTCTTGTACTTCGACGAGCAATAGCATTTTTTAACCTACAGCAACATATTTTATAGAGTAGATATTAAAAATATGAAAATTCTGTACCTGAATAGAAACACCAAAGTTGTTACCATCTTCTATTCTTGGAATGAGAAGCTGAACCCACATTTTAACCTAAATAATAAAAACCACAGAACATATTTTGCAGGTTTATGAAGTTCTTCGCCAACTGGAGAATTTAAGACCATTTGAAATTAAGACTTTCACAAATGAATGGCTACTGTGATACAGCTCAAACAATAGCAAAGAAAAAGCAAGACAAACAAATTGGCACGTTAAATGAATTGGAACACACAGGTAGCTCAAACGTCCAAGAAAGTTAGTCTCTTTTCATAACTCAACCAAGTTTTCTTAACACCTACCCTGATAAAATGCGCAAATACCTGAGAGCACTCAGCCCTCGACTACAAGATAATTCTGCCGAGATAGATCAGCACATCTGTTAACGTGGACAGAGCCAGAGGACACACACTGAGCTTCAGGGATAACAGCTCTTAAAAACGCATACCTTAATGCTGAGAAAATGACTATCCCTGAATACTTCCGGATGAGAGCCAATTCCTCATAACTGTTCCATCTCATGATAAGAAGCAGAGGGAACATACCAAACTCTGTAGCAAGGAGGGTCCTCAGAATGTACCCCTAAGAGGGCAACCTCCTCAAGTAGCTGCCAGCTGCACTATGGTTAACACCTTGGGCATTTAAAGAAATGACTGTTTCTACCCAATATTAGGCTCAGTCCCCTCTCTCAATCGGCTCAAGACTCCAGCCATCTTTTACAACTGCAAATAAATGTGCAAATGAAATTATGAAGCATGGATAAGGGGCTTGGTGCACTGCACACCAATCTTCAACTGAGTTTCAAAAAATGGCAACCCAATGCAAACTTCTATGCTAATGGTACCCAACACCCGATAGACAATCGATAAATGTTAGGACACTCAAATTTGTAGAGCTTACACCTTTCTGGTTTCTTTGGATTATGAGCTCACATATGAAGAATATAAAGTATTGAGATGGAGGATAAGAAATAGTTTTGGAAACCACAAACTATTTAGCAGTTTTCAGAACTTTAGTAGGTAGTAAATAAGGAATTAAATTACACAAAAAATGCAAACAAATATCATGTACATTGAGTAAAGCGCATGTCCACCCATAGTTGGCGCTGAAATACAGATTGTTATCCAACTCAATGGTACATATATAGCATGGATCCAAATGGATGAAAGGCTATATGAAAGGTGAACCCACCGGAATTCGGACACATGACCACGAGGAGGAGCAGCAGTCACAGCAATGCACATAATAGAGGACTGAGCCGCCGGACCTGGCTAAGCAGAGGATGGCATCCATCTTGGAATAAAAGAACTTGTAGATCAGAGGACCAGAAGGAAAACTACTGTATGTCATTCGAATTTGCTAGGATAGTAAGAAAAAATGCGAAGGGACCCCTCCAACCACAACAAGATTAATTCACTCTTCCACCACAAGGTGTGGAAGAAAAAAAAAAGACCAAGCGAAAAAGATAAACAGATAACCCAGGCAAGGAAAACCGAGCCTGAAGGGGAGTAGAAAGAAATTCTACACAGAAACACCAAACAGTCAGAATGCAAACCCCCAAGGTACTCTAAAACTTGGGAACAAAAAGCACATGAGGGTCCCTGCCTTGATTAGGAGCAAAAAAGAACCACCACCAGAACCAATCCACCTAACCTATGGAGGGGACGTTCTTAGAGAAAGAGCATAGACCAAAGGATGAATAAGTAGTTCTTTCGTGGCAAAAAGCTCTCACCCAGTTTCCTTTTCTCTTTTTTTTTGGTAACGAAAAGAAATGGATCTGGAGACGGAAAATGTAATCATACCAGACCAAAACAACTCCGCACCACGCAGGTGTAGAGGCCAGGGTAAGCCATATATAGCCATAAAAGCAATAATGTAAACATGTAAAAACTTAAACACTGTCCTACTAATATGCAGGTAAATTATATCATAGCCCAAAGGGAACCCGTGAACACACTAAGACATACAGAGATGAAACAAGCTCTGAGTACCAAGCGATAAGTGAAAAAGTGGATCGCCCCTCCAAGAACAGTGCAGGGGACTTGAATGAAAAGTCAACATTGCCTGTTTGAAGTATCCCAACAAGCACGTACTCCCCAAGGGAAATAGACATGAAAGCACGATTGTCAAACAAGCATGTACAAAACATGAGACCTAAAAGGTCAAGATTAAGAAAACAAATTGTCCCGGAAACTACCCAACGGGATATCCAGGTGGACTAATCACCCCCAAGACAGATAAGGGAAAGCAATTCTCACCGGAAGGCCAAAAAGGGTACATAAATATAAAGATCACAGGTTCATACAATGATCTCGCAACGGCCATGAGGCATAGAGGATAACAGAACATAATAGAAAGGGAATAGCACCAGGAAAGTCCAGGCTGACTCCCATTCGAGTAACAACGAAACCGACCCTGCTGAGCTTCCGAATCGGACAAGAGCAGGCACTTCAGGGCAGTTGTGCAGTAGGCAACAAAAGTCTCCATGAAGACTGCCAGATCCAACCACTAGCCAGAAGAGGTAGCATAACGCAATACTGGTGCACGTGACCAAAGGCCACAAGATGGAACATCCTGCACGGAACATCCTGCATCCCAAGGAGTAGAGCGATTACCGAAAGGAGGAATTTAACCAGATGTAATAAGGAAAATGCTACTTACCCAGTATGCATCTGTTCTTGGCAAGTACAGCTGTAGAGTCATATGCTGTGCATGGATGTTTGGAAAAGACTTCTTCAAAGAAAAAAAAAGTGCAGTCACGAGTTAGGTGATACCTTTCGGTGATAGTGCACACGGGCATCAACTTCATTGTTAGATTGTTTTCCCTCCGTGGGTGATAATGGAGTTAGTAAGAGTAGTAGAAGAAGATTTACATGAATGCATGCATCTAAGTAAGATGTTACTGCAACAAGTGTAGGTACCCGGGGAGGCGGGTGGGCGCATAGGACTCTACAGCTCTATATGCCAAGAACAGATGCATACTGGGTAAGTAGCATTTTCCGATTGAGGCATGTGAGCTGTAGAGCATCTGCTGTGCATAGACTACATAGCAGTTATCTCCCAAAGTGGTGGCTAACCTGTATCTGTTGCAGTGGTCTGAAATGGAGTATGTAAAACTGCCTGGCCCACTCTAGCTTGTTGTCTTGCTAACACATCTACACAATAGTGTTTTGTGAATGTGTGAGGTGTAGACCACATTGCAGCTTTGCATATGTCATCTATGGGTATATTTCCTAAGAATGCCATAGAGCCCTCAGTTTGCGTGTAGTGTGCTCTAGGAGGAACTGTTAACATGTGTTTTGCTTTTGCATAGCATATTTGAATGCACTTAACTATTCACCTTGCAATACTTCATTTTGATATGGGATTGCCTTTGTGTGGTGGAGCAAAAGCGACAAATAGTTGATTCGTGTTACGGAAAGTTCTGAGTGATGTGATACCAACGAGGAAAGCAACTTTCCATGTAAGATGTTGCTTCTGTACAAAACATTATATGTTATTTGTTACATCTACATCAAGCGGGTTATGTGGTTATTACAGTACATCACAAACCGCTTCCAATTTGCTGCATAGCAGGCGCTTGTGGTAGGACGTCTAGCCTCTTTGATAATATTCATACAGTCTGGCGGTAGATTAAGATAGCCAAACACGGACTTCAGAAGCTAGATAGCCAGATTGAATTGACTGGGGTCTGGATGTCTTATGTCTCCATGGCTCTGTGTCAGGAGATTGGGTGTAAGTAGTAGTTTTTGGTGAGGAACTACTGAGAGTTCCAATAGGGTTGAGAACCAAGGTTGACTTGCCCATGTAGGAGCAACTAGGATTAGTGCGAGGGACATCTGTTTGAGTTTCCGAACCACTAATGGAATGAGTCTAAAGCAAACTCTCTGCGATTTGCTCACCGTTCATTTCGTTTTTTAATCTGCACATCTTGTTATTATTTTGGGAAAGAAACTGTTTTTAAAATGCAACATTGAAATTGATTTGTTGCGCCGAAACTAGCATTTCCGGGGTTGTAACTAGGTTACTCCCTTCATTGCCATCTTATTCAATAGGAGGGCGGGACGTCAGCTGGGAGGGGGCAGAGCCCCGGCGCCAGTACAGGCTTTCAATTCGTGCCTGGGGCGCGAGCGCTCGTCTAAAGCAGACTCTCTGTGACTTTCTCACCGTTCATTTCGTTTTTTAATCTGCACATCTTGTTATTATTTTGGGAAAGAAACTGTTTTTAAAATGGAATATTGAAATTGATTCGTTGCGCCGAAACTAGCATTTCCGGGGTTGTAACTAGGTTACTCCCTTCATTGGCATCTTATCCAACAGGAGGGCGGGACATCAGCTGGGAGGGGAGGAGCCCTGACGCCGGTATGGGCTTTAAATTCATGCCTGGGGCGCGAGCGCACAGCGGACGCGCCCAAGTCAAAGCCCGTCTGCGCCAGACCGGGGCATGGGGCAGGTTACTACTGCCCAGAAGTACAGTTACTCTGCGGCCAGTCTTATAAACATGGCTCCTAAAATACCACAGTCACGTGGGGAGCGTCGAGTAAACGCTCCACTCCCAGACGCACAGCGTAAAGTGGATCACAGATCCGACCAATGATAATCCGTTTAACCATATTCAAAATTAGTCCTGTTTAGTCCATGAGTCAATCACTTTCTTCGTCCCATAATTCATCTCCACATATATAACATTATGTATTTTGGAAACTTCGCGTATTCACACGTGCCCATCCGGACTTCTTGAAGAATACGATCCAAACACAAAAAGTAGTTCAGAGCAGCATTTCTTTATTAGGAACCCAATGCATTTCGGGCTTATTCCCAGCCCTTCGTCAGGGGTAACTGTGAATCAACAATTTTAGAAAACACATAATTACAAAATTATTCTTTATCAAATCTAATAATATGTCTCTGAATTTTCATCTTGCGCAATGCAACATATGATGTTAAATCATTCAGTGAAAAAATTAATTTCACTTTAATATGAAAAATGCAACAAAGTACCAAAACCAAGTACTTAATCCCCACGACTAAAAAAGTAGTTTATAAAATATTAATTCCCCCCCCCCCCTCAAGTGAACATAACAATCAAAAATACAATGTAATGTAACATATATCGTCCCATGATTCTTCTGATATCAGACTTTCAAGCGTTACCTCTAGCAACGTACCTTCTAGCACCTTCCTATGCGCACTGGTTGGATCACAATATCCTCGCACCTCTAATTAAGCTACCCATTTAAACATTGCTCTTATGGATGTCCTAACACTTTCTTATTTTGATCTTATTTTATTCTTACGCGCTGTAACCTGATCTATATTTCTCTACTCGCAAGTGTGGTACGTTTCTAAAAACTTTTTTAATCTTACATTATTTACATAAAGTTCCTACCACTATGATCTGCGCACCAAACTGCGCGCGTACCTGCTTATTCCATAATGTCCTAACCGCTCGGTCTGTATCACAGGCGATTTTCATCTCCCATATGGCGGGCCTTCCATTGCATCTCTTTTTTTTAACCTACTCTTGCTCCGCCCCCTCATTTGTGGACTTATAAGTCACCCAACCCCCAAACAGTGAATTCCACAACTGCAATACCCATGATGCATTTTTCTTATGATCCTAAAATACCACAATCACTTGAAACCGATTTAGTACAAAAATTGCAGAGGCTGGAGATATTACATCCTAATCCCAGACCTTACATCCTCGCCGCAGCTATGGATGAACAAACCACAAGATCAATCAACCTGCCCATATCTGTAATGAATTCTGCTAAAAACAAACGGCGATTCCAAGATCTTAATGTGATGCATCTTAGTACGCGCTCTATGGTTAAGCATCAACTTGAAATTTTTCATATGTTAACTACTTTCTCCCCTGATCTGCTATTTTTGACTGAAACATGGCTTACGGAGGAATCCTCTCCAAAGATCCTTAAAGCCCTTCCGGAAGACTATCTGCTTTATCATACCAACAGGTTGCCTGGAAAAAGAGGAGGTGGAGTGGCGGTGGTAATAAAGAAAGCTTTACATGTCTCCACTATGCCTCACCTTGATCTGCAATCTGTCGACTCATTGGTAATTTAATTGGACCTACTCAATAGTACCCTCTTGTGTGTGATATTATATAGACAACCTAAATCTATGCCTAATTTCCCCAAAGCTCTAGCTAATCATATTGCGTCCCTGTCGACAGACTACGGCAAAGTTTTGGTCGCAGGTGATCTGAACTATTGGCCTAATGAAGCAGATGAGGGAACTTTGTCAAAGGAACTTGCGGAGCTGCTTACCAGCCTTAATTTCATTCAACATGTTCTCACCCCCAAGCATAAAGGAGGCCACACCCTTGATCAAGTATGGTCTACCAATGTTACTGTACACAAGATGATTATTCAACCTTGTGTTTGGTCAGATCATTATATTATTAGTTTTACATTAAACAATTTGCTACTATCAGAACAGTCATCTTCCTCAAAAACATTGTTTATGCAGGAGAGTAGGATCTGCACTTGTGTTGCCCCCACTTTTTTTTCTGATGTTTACACTGGTTTCTGGCTATAGATTGGCTGGGTCCCTGCTAATCAGGGCCCCAGCCTCTCTGTTCTCTCTAAACAACTTGGAGCGCATATTAGATGCACTAGTGATTGGATACTGTGGTACCTTATGAGCCCCTAGTATATGGTACCTTAGGTACCAAGGGCATAGGTACTTCACAGGCCTACCAGGGGCTGAAGCATGTATTATGCCACCCCTGTGAGGCCGACTAAATCTGATACCACAGGCCTGCTACTGCAGCCTGGGTGAAGTGATGTTAGCACTCCTCACTGAGGTATAGGTTCCCTATATCTCACCTTACACACACATATATAAACCTATCAGTCACCCCTAAGGCAGGCCCTATCAATCCTGAGGGCAGGGTGCTTGGTTTCCATGTGAGGGGGTGCCTCTGCCTGAGCAGGGCCCCTCTGCAGCTCTCAGAGTCCATTCTCTGTAGCGGTTTGTGGATGCGGTTAAATCATATACTCTTAAGAGCATTATAACCTAGCGGTAAATGCTAACTTTGGGATGGCAGCATCAAAACATGTCATGTTTGGTGTCAAACACTTTGGAATCATACCCCCACACCAGTAACTGGTGTGGGAGTATGATCCCACCCTTCTAGAGGGATAGACATGTACTCACTGTGGAAACACGGTAGAATCCTGAAGTGCCCTGGCATCACAAAATGGATGCCACCAGCACAGACACTGGGCTGCCCTCCTGCTGCTGACCTAAACTCGCAGTGGAGGAGGCCCTACAATAGGCATCCTGTCACAGGGAGGTGTAACCACCTTCCAGACAGGATTTAGTGTATTGGGGCTGGGTGGGTGCACTCCTAGAGTGCTTTGAAGTCCCGCACTGGGGAACAGTAGGCTCCTCTGTGCATATGCCAGCTCAAACCGGTTCATGGGCTACCAGCCCCAGCTCTGGCGCGAAACTGGACAAAGGGAAGTGGGTGTAGCCACCCACTCCCCTGACCCTCCCATAGGAGTGGTCATAGAGCTAGTCCCTCCCTTCCTTGTAGTATAAGTTAGGGAACCCTTGCCATTGCAAACTAGATATCCCTGGACGATGCTCTGAAAGAAGAATCCTGGACCTTTGATGTTCCACTACCTTTGGAAGACTCAAGAATCTCCCTTGGAGTCAAGGAGTGACTCCCCTGCTTGGCAGGCACCAAAACTTTGCATCAATGGTCGCAAACTTTCCCGCTCCCGCCGGAGTCCGAAGTCCCTGCAGCCCCAGAAGTAGATTTCCTGACTTCTCGAAGGCCATTGTGAGTCCCCAGCGAAGCTGAGGTGGGTGGACCCCACGAATGATGAGGAACAGCAATACCCGGGTACCGTGCACTATGTCAAGTGCAACCTCTTCACGACGTTCTACGAACTTGTGTTTTGGACCACGTGTGGCCCAAGCCTCCAGCAGGATTTCCTCTGAAAATCAGAGGCCTTGTCCTGAGTGACCGTGGGC
This sequence comes from Triturus cristatus, assembly GCF_964204655.1. Lineage (NCBI taxonomy): Eukaryota > Metazoa > Chordata > Amphibia > Caudata > Salamandridae > Triturus > Triturus cristatus. The sequence goes on along the minus strand of NW_028187863.1, from coordinate 172,182 downwards.
TCCTGGTGAGTGAATCCTCCCGAGGCGTCTTCACGATCCCTTGCCGGTTGGCTTGTGGGTCCCCTGAAGACTTTTCTACAGAACCAAAGGGCTCCCCTCGTTGCTCCAGGCCTGCCCTGACTTACCCTTGCCGGGTGAGTCCCTCAGACCTTGCTGGTCTGCACCGCTGACTTTCTTCACTTTCCACAAGACTTGCTGTTGCCAAGGCTTGTTGGCTCCAATCCGGTTGCCGACACCTCAGTAAGCTGCCGACTTTGTGGGAAACTCTGAATCCAGCTCCTGGTCATCGTCGACGCCTCCTGAACCTCATGGCTGAAGAGTCAAGACACCCGTGATCACCTGAAATCACCAGACTACTGTGAGCATCCAGCTTCCTGGCCCCGGGTCACTGGCAAGTGACTTTGAACACGGTCTCCTCTGCTTTCAGGTCTTCTTTCTTCAGAATCCAGCCTTGGATTCCAATGGACACTTCTGCTGTCTTCACAAGCAGCAAGTCTTCTTTGGCTCCCATTGAAAACGACGCAGTGACCCGACACCAAAAGACACCTAGGCACCTGGCTTCCCTGGGTGAGGTAACTCGAGTACTCCAGTGCTCCTGTGTGTGTTGGCTCTAGAACTACTTACCCTGTAAGTGACTTGCTTGTAGACTCTCCCGAAGTAGCCTAAAACTTTAAAATTCCAACCGCGATTTGCTCCATTGAAGTCTATTGGGATCCGCGGCTGTGTTCTCACACTGCATGCATCTCCCGTGGGTCCTTTACTTACCTGCCTTGGGTGGATTAGTGGGGCCCCAGCGCTTCTGAAGACCTTAGGCCTTCTCCCTTCTCAAGTCGTTCTTCTTATACCTCTTTTTTAGTATATGGTCTGGTACGCCCCTAGGGCCCCAGCCATATAAGTGCTTAATTTATTGTGAAATGTTGGTTTGTGCATATGTCCTTGACTTCTAATCTCATTAAGAGATTAGTAGAGTGTGTCTAGTAATAAATACATATATATTTTATATGTATATACCTGTGTGGTGTCCTTTCATTTAGTGATTCAAGAGATAAGGTAAAACAAGCTGCTTTACATTCCTCTGAGACTTAGCCTGAAGGCTGCTCTCCACAGCTGCCACTAGGATAGCTTTCTTTAAAAGGTTGTCTTAAACCTATCTACCTTAAGAGTCGAATTGTACTGGTGCAAGGTGGCCACTTTAACTAGTGACCAGCATATACAAGGCCAACTTCTCACAGTTTAGAAACTGGAACCGGGTTGATTTGAATGCTCTCTTGGATACTCTTTCCTCTGAGCAACCATCTTTTAATGGAGATCTAGATAGTAGGGAAAGAGATTACTGAATGGCAGAAGAAGGAGTTTAACATCTATGCTCCCGCTCAGATTAAACACTCTCGCCTTAGGCAACATGAAGCGTCCAAATGGTTTACTAAAGAGCTGGAAGTCCTTGAAACTTCAAGTTCGTCAGGCTGAACGTATATGGCGGAAAACATACTCCATAGAGGTCAAAACTAAGTACTTAGCAGAACTAAAAGAATACAAAATAGCGATTTTAGACGCAAAAAGAGCTATTTTCACTACCAGAGTACTTGAATCTGAGAATAGCTCCAAGGAAATCTTTAAGATTGTGAAAGAACTTTCCAATTCTAGTCGCGTGGCTCCATCTATCAAAGCCACCCAGGAACTCTGTAATGACCTGAACTCTTTTTCCATTGAAAAAATAAAAATAATTCAGACCTCCATTGTCTGTAATCATGTCATAGAAGACAGTAAGGTTCCCTCTAATCTCTCCTCACTTGATATCTTTCCTTTGTTATAGGAAAAACTTTTTAGAATTGGTTGCGAAGGTTAAATCTGGCTCTCCTAAGGAGGAATGCCCTATTAATATAAAGAAAGCAATTTTTCAGGCTTTCCCTGACCTCTTTCTTGAGTTACTCAATCTCTCATTGTCGCAGGGTATCGTACCATCGGCCTTTAAGGAAGTGGTAGGCATTCCACTTAAAAAAAAAAAAAATACGGCTTAGATGTTAATAAATTGGAAAACTACCGACCTATTTCATTACTTCAGTTTCCAGCAAAACTGCTTGAAACTCATGTGGCATCCTGTCTCAGTTCCTTTTTGGAAGATTCTAAGTTTCTGAACATTTATCAGGCAGGTTTCCGCCCCGCTCACTCTACAGAATCTGTGATCATATCTGTCCTGGATGATCTCAAAGGACAGGCTGACACGGATCATAATCAGGCTTTAATCCTCCTCGACCTGTCCGCGGCATTTGACACCGTGAACCACACAATTTTGTTGGATCGCATCGCCGCGGCAGGTCTTGGAGGGCTGGCACTTTACTGGTTTGGGTCCTTTTTAGGAAACCGTAAACAATCAGTGTGGCTGTGGCCCTATAAATCCATTACTGTTGAAATGAGCTGTGGGGTTCCACAGGGTTCCTCCTTATCGCAGATTCTTTTCAATATTTTAATTCGTCCTCTTATTCTGAGCCTTCGGCAGAGGGGGGTAAAAATCTTTAATTATGCGGACGATATGCAGCTGATTTTTACCTTGGAGAACTCCCGTGAATGTAAAGATTTTATTGGGAATTCTATGATTTTCATAAAAACTTGGATGGATAAGAATCAATTCAAATTTAATTTGGAAAAAACTGAAATAATCACCCCGTGCAATAAAATTATCCACTGGGCACCCTCCTACTGGCCATCTGAGTTAGGTGCGGCCCCTACCCCTAAATCATCGGTTAAGAGCCTGGGTGTTTATATAGACTCCGACCTGTCTACGAGTACTCAAATTAATGCAGTAACCTCTGCTTGTTTTATTCAGTTCCGAAAATTGCGTAAGATTAGATGTTTTTTCAGCAGAGAGGCCTGCATTCAAATTGTGATTGCTCTTATCCTTTCCAAGTTAGGCTATGGAAATGTCCTTTATCTTGGCATTCCTTTATACCTTAGATATTGGCTCCAGATGATTCAAGATCAGGCAGCTAGAATCATCTGTCTTAAGGATAGGAGATGTCACATCACCCCGCTTCTTAAAGATCTTCATTGGCTTCCAGTTGAGCAGCGGGTGCTGTTTAAAACTGTCTGTATACTTTTCAAAGCTATTCTAGAAACTGGTCCTAGGTTTATTATTTCTTGTATTGGAAAACACCGGCCTGAGCGCAATTTGCAATCAAGGTATCTGAATCTTTTGGAGGTGCCCAGAATTAAACGGAAAAGAATGGGTGGGACCCTGCTTTCTTATCTGGGCCCGCAGTTTTGGAATTCACTGCCTAACCCTATCAGACAGGAGACAGACTATATGCGGTTCAGGAAGGCTTTGAAAACCTGGCTGTTCTCCTTAGCTTATAATTAGGTTTTCTTTCTCTCTTTGTTCCTTCGCTTTTCTGCTTAGACTCACTAGCGCCAAGAGACCTGTTGGTGTATGTACGCTCATACAAGTTTCCAAATAACATAACGTAACAGGTAGAAAAGCGTAAGCAAATATCCCTGACCAATTCATCCATAGTGCATTGCCATTCAACAATGGGTGTGGATACCTGGATGCGAAGTTTGTCCATTTTGCGTTTTGGTATGTGGCAAACAGGTCTGTGTGTGGGAATCCCCACATTTGGAAGAATGGGAGGAGAACTTGAGGGTGTATTTCCCATATGTGGATTTGCTGAGAAAATCTGCCATCTGGTTGTCTACTCCTGGAAGGTGTTCTGCTAGGAGATATATGTTGTGATGTATGGCCCATTTCCAGGTGGTTTGTGCTACCTGTGAAGCTTGAGAGAGTGTCCCTCCCCGTTTTTGTATGTAGTACATGGCTGTCATGCTGTCTATACGAATTAGACCAGTCTTGCGTACTAGTTGAACCTGAAATGCTTTCAGCACCAGAAAAAAAACTGTTCTAGATGATTTATATGAAGCTATTTCTGCTGCAAGCTCCAAATGGCCTGAATTGTGTGTGTTTGGAGCTGCGCTCCCCAACCTGTCAGTGATGCGTCTGCTGTCAGTATTATCTGTGGAACCGGGTCGCTGAAGGGCCGCCCTTTTAAAAGGTTTTGTGTGTTCCACCACTGCAGAGCGATGGGTGCGGCCGTCTACCAACACTATATTTGATAACGGACCGTGAGCTTGGTTCCACTGACGTGCTAAGCATTCCTGTAGGGGACGCATTTGAAGTCTTGCGTAGTGGACTATTGTTCTGCTTGGGTTTTCGGATCAGATAGAACCCGCTCATCAGAGCCTCACTAACCCAGCCAGAACGTTACCCTCTCCCTAGGGCCTATTTACAAGAGTGCAACCACATATATCTACCACCTAAGGACAGGGAATTCCTACTATACATACCAAGACCTCTTATAATCGGCGGCCTCGCGATCCCATACGGATCCAGACCTCTCTGCCCATACGACAGTATCACAAGTGGCGGCCTCGCGATCCCATACGAATCCAGACCTCTCTACCCAGACGGCAGTCTCAGCACAATCGGCGGCCTCGCGATCCCATACGAATCCAGACCTCTCTGCCCATACGACAGTATCACAAGTGGCGGCCTCGCGATCCCATACGAATCCAGACCTCTCTACCCAGACGGCAGTCTCAGCACAATCGGCGGCCTCGCGATCCCATACGAATCCAGACCTCTCTACCCAGACGGCAGTATCAGCACAATCGGCGGCCTCGCGATCCCATGCGAATCCAGACCTCTCTACCCAGACGGCAGTATCAGCACAAGTGGCGGCCTCGCGATCCCATACGAATCCAGACCTCTCTGCCCATACAACAGTATCACAAGTGGCGGCCTCGCGATCCCATACGAATCCAGACCTCTCTACCCAGACGGCAGTCTCAGCGCAAGTGGCGGCCTCGCGATCCCATACGAATCCAGACCTCTCTGCCCATACGACAGTATCAAAAGTGGCGGCCTCGCGATCCCATACGAATCCAGACCTCTCTACCCAGACGGCAGTCTCAGCACAAGTGGCGGCCTCGCGATCCCATACGAATCCAGACCTCTCTGCCCATACGACAGTATCACAAGTGGCGGCCTCGCGATCCCATACGAATCCAGACCTCTCTACCCAGACGGCAGTCTCAGCACAATCGGCGGCCTCGCGATCCCATACGAATCCAGACCTCTCTACCCAGACAGCAGTATCAGCCCAATCGGCGGCCTCGCGATCCCATACGAATCCAGACCTCTCTACCCAGACGGCAGTATCAGCACAAGTGGCGGCCTCGCGATCCCAAACGAATCCAGACCTCTCTGCCCATACGACAGTATCACAAGTGGCGGCCTCGCGATCCCATACGAATCCAGACCTCTCTACCCAGACGGCAGTCTCAGCGCAAGTGGCGGCCTCGCGATCCCATACGAATCCAGACCTCTCTGCCCATACGACAGTATCACAAGTGGCGGCCTCGCGATCCCATACGAATCCAGACCTCTCTACCCAGACGGCAGTCTCAGCACAAGTGGCGGCCTCGCGATCCCATACGAATCCAGACCTCTCTGCCCATACGACAGTATCACAAGTGGCGGCCTCGCGATCCCATACGAATCCAGACCTCTCTACCCAGACGGCAGTCTTATACAACATTTAATCCTATGATCACCATAACATACAAAAAGGGAATCAGTCTCACTATTCATCAGATCACACAAGGACTGCCAGTTCGAGCATAGCCTGTTCTCCGGTTCGAGGGGCTCCTCTTTCTTTTATTCAGCTACCACTTACCTGATCAGGGTTAACATCTGTTCATGTAGCCGCAGCTGACTAGAAGAATAGGCTACCCTCTCATACAAGAACACGCAGCACATGTTGGTTCACTACAAACTGGGTACTTTATTACTCATTACATACGCAATCACATAACATTACATTATAACACATAACCTGCAAAGAAAAGTGAAAGATTAAGTTGTACACTCTAATAAGAAAGGGTCGACATCACCTTAGTAGTGTGTAGCCTGCACTCAGTGGTCATCTAGGTTCCCTTCTCGTCTGTGCCTCGGCTCGCCTGGAAGTCACACCTCCGCAGTCACGGATACATGTCTGCACCACTATGCGCTGTTCTCTTCACCCTTCTCCGAGTCACTGGGACCTCTTCCTTATCGGCTACTCTCTCCTCTCTGGCTATTCTGCTAGGAGAGTATCTGTTTCTCGGTTCTTCTCCGCCTTCAAGATGGCGTCTGTCTTCCCTGGAATAAGTAGTAGCTTTACTGCTAACGGCTAGATGCCGCCTACGGACTGAACATGTAACTGCCTCAGACTTTCACTAATATAGAGGTGCGTTTCCTCACGGAAAATTCCGGCCCGTAACCTGCCGCCCACCAAATTCTTGTACCTCCCCGTACCAAGGACACGTTCCCAGCCGGCCGGCCTGATGTAGTGTCTTCGGCATGAAGAAAAATACAATCCTTCGATAAGGGCCGGCCTGAACCGGTTCTCTCCAAGCGAATAACACCTCATAACTAAAACATTACATTTGACCTAGAAGCATCCCAAGCTGCCGGAGCAGAAAGAAAGATGGAGTCTCTCCCGTTTGAGGCCTACCAGGCCTGAATTCAGCACGGCTCCATGAAATACCCTCACTACAGGACAGGTTATCCCTAATACTAACGAATCTATCCCCTAGGCTATGTGTGCAAGCCCTGATCTATGGGGAAGAGCACAGGATCATGTCGAAGTGCCTAGTAAATAGGCTCCATTCACTACTCTAACCCTTTAGACTTGAATGGTAAGAGACTGAAGTCACATTCACTCACTTTTCCTCACAAGAAGGCCGGGAAAATCGAGCAGAACATTTCACCCTTGACTTCAGTCTATTATACATTCATTAAACAGAATTAATATCTGTGGAAGAATAATATGAAACAAGACTAACTGATCTATGTCTAGTACCAGGTGTGCAGAATTGAAATAGTGAAGGAATACACTGAATAAAGCAACAGATAGAAATCAAAATGCCGATAGTAATCAGAATACCTCCTAATATCTGACGTAACATATGCAAATCAGGTAACCAATTAAAGAGCCAGTCAAACCAGCCCTGGTCAATGTGTTTTCTAACTTCTTCTGTCAAGTCATGTAGTTTATCAATGTGAGCTTGAATGGATTTTGTATGATCCGACAAGTTAAAACAACAAAGACCCTCAAAATCAGAACAATCGTGTCCATGTTTAAGCAAAAGATAATCAATGGCCGCTCGATTTTGCAAGATAGCTCTACGTTCACCCTGGGCGTCTAATAGCATGTCAGACAGGACTGTAGAAGTATCATTAATGGATTTTACCATCCAGCAGGCCATTTTCCCAATAGATTTGGCATTATAAACTGCCAAAGCAGGAACACCAACAATTGAAATAGCCAGGCTAAGGTATTCAGACTTGGAATATAAATGTAAAGATGAGTCACAATCCTCCTGTAACCTCACTGTATCTCGAATCACACGAGAGTTGGCATTCGGATGTGATGAAAACATCAACAAGCTCAGTCTAGTAATGGCACAAGGGCCTCCAGAAATATTTGCGGGGATATATGGCCAGGAGGTATTACCACATGAGAAAAGCCATCCGGCAGGTAGTAACATCGTGCGATAATGACTGGGGGTAACTACCAAACTCTTGCAAGTCATGTTATTCTGAACAGAAGTACATGTTTTCGGTGTCCTTTGAAGGCACAAAGTTCGTTCATGAGCGGTGAATGAAGTGGCACCTTTCAATCTTAAACGCATACATTCAGAAATCGCACTAGGATCACAAGTAAGGAAAAAACACAAATCACCCTGTGTGATATTATAGGTAACTATTTGGGACTGGATGGGGGGTATCGGGTCTGACAGTACAGTACACAAGGGGCAATACTCATGGGTAGCAAAATCGGCCAGAAGAACATTGGGGCGAGCATTCGATATATTAAAAATATGAGTCAAAGTCTCCAATGAAGCAGGGACAGCAACTAAACAAGTCGCTAGAATGTCAGTCACCGATCTCATCGGTGTCAAGCAGAAATGAGGGGCTTTAGTCACTCGTTTGGCCAACGTAATCCAAAAGTTCGACGACGAATCCCACGCAGCGAAGGAACGCGACACTCGGGTTCTCAACTCAGCCCGGGTTGATGGGATCCCTTCTCTCTCGTCGTACCAGCCCAAAAGGAGTCCAACGCCGACACATCCTGCAGCAACAGTCCAAAGAATGATCTGAAAGAGAATCAAATACAGGCATTATTCATTCTCGTAAGTAACATTTGTCAGCCGGGACTGCTTCCCAGCTATCTTTCCCTGGTCTCATCACTAAAATGGTGTTGTCTTGACCGGTTGCAATGACTTCTGCTTGTTCAGGGGGATTCTTAGGCGACTGCACCCAAACTCTGGCCCCAGGATTATCTGTGGAGCCAAAACCTTTCTGGCCTCGTACAGTTAGCAACGTTGGGGCAGGGCCTTTTGTGATCTCACCACTGAAAACAGGCATTATTAGCAATTGAGCCACTCGGTCAGTTTGATGTATCAGTAAGTCAACCTCACTGCTATTCAGCAGGAGCACCTTAATCTCTCCCTGATAATCACTGTCAATGATCCCTCCAAGCACCTGAACGCCTTTTACAGCCAGCCCCGATCTAGGGGCGATTAATCCGAAATTCCCAGTTGGTATATGAACACCAACACCAGTTTCAATGATGACTCGATCCTTACTTTTTATAACGGTGTCATCCATGGCATGCAAGTCTAAACCTGCCGACCCTGGGGTCGCTCTACATGGAGCCAAAGCTCCGGGAGTAATTTCCCAGTACATCACAGTCTCTCTGATTTCATTGGGCTTAGCATCAACATTCGGAGGAAACAAACGCATAAGTGGGGATTCAGCATTTAGAAAAGGACGGTTATTCAAAATCAATAGCGCTTGAGGCAAAAAGTCTCGCCAATTTTTATACTTGTCATCTGTTAATTTACGTAACTGATCTTTCAGCAGGCCATTCAACCTCTCCACAAGACCCGAGGCCTGTGGATAATATGGTATATGAAACACCCATTCAATATTGTTTTCCACACAGAATTCCTGTACCAATCTTCCACGAAAATGGGATGCATTATCAGATTGAATTTGGAATGGCACACCATAATACATCATAATCAATTCCACTGTTTTAATAGTATTCAATTGGGTAGCTTGCTTACAGGGAAGGGCCACCAACAGGCCACTGTATGTATCAACAATAGTGCAAACATATTGACAATTCCTACTCATAGGAAGTGGACCAATGTAATCAATCTGCCAAATTTGAGCGGGTAATTTCCCGCGATGTAAATGACCTTTAACAGTTTGGGGCACTTTGCGCTGCCTGATATGCTGACAAATGGGACAATGTAGAATAACATTTTTGATTAAATCTAGGGGAATATAAATTCCTCGATCAGCAGCCCACCTGCTAGTGGCTTTCTCTCCAAAGTGTCCTGCTTTCTGGTGGGCCCATTTCGCCAATCCCGCAATATCAGAATCTTGCCTGTCCACCACTGCCTCAGTAATTTTAGATTCCTCATCTGCAATATTATGAAAGACTTTGTCAAGAGAGTCTATCGGGGTATGAGCATCCACATGGAAGATTGTAACAGTACTCTGTGGGAGCATTTCCCAAATCTCCTGCCATAATTCTTTTCCCCACAGTTCTTTTGAATGGATTTTCCAACTATGGGAATGCCAAGTCGGTAACCAAACTGCCAGTCCATTGGCAGTAGACCAAGAATCGGTGAAAATATGACATGTGCCAGGTAACTCTTGTTTCAGAACTTGATAGACAGCATAGAGTTCAGCAAATTGACTGCTCTTACCCTCTCCAGTTGTACTCAGCAATTTTTGTGTGATCGGATTATAGGACACCGCCTTCCAATGCCGTTTCGTCTCTATGAACCTTGCTGAACCATCCGTAAACCAGACATGGTTTCTGTCCTCCGCCGACAAATCATCAAAAGGTCTACCCCACTTAACAGGAGACTCCTGTACTAAAGGTACGGAACATTCACTCTCAGTCTCAGTCGATGGCGCCCGTGCCACCTGCTCATGCAAAGATGCAACTCCTTTTTGTCCCAACACGTGCCCTGTCTTGTATATACCATTTCCATTTAATCACACTCGCCTCTTGAGCGTGTCCAATTCGGTGAGTTTTCGGCGAACTCATAACCCACTGCATGATAGGAATTTCAGGTCGCAAAACTATACCATGTCCCAAAGTCAATTGCTCGGTATCCACCAGAGCCCAATAACATGCAAGTAACTGTTTCTCAAAAGGTGTATAACGCTCACCAGCATCAGGTAACTTTTTGGTCCAGAAACCTAACGGTACTCTACTCTTGCCTTGTTTCTGCCACAAACTCCAATTCGCATAAAGGCCTTGTACAGACACATTCAAATCCACGTCACCATCACATACAGGCCATAAATCCAGAGCATGCTGAATTGCTTCTTGTGCCAGACTGAACGCATCTTGCTGTGGTTTATCCCATTCAAATGCATTCTTTTTACGAGTGACATGGTACAAAGGGGCCAATATTTGACTCAAATGAGGAATATGCTGGCGCCAAAAACCAAACAAACCAATGAAGCTTTGGGCTTCTTTCCTATTCCTCGGAACTGCAAAATCAAGAATTTTCTGTTTAACCTGAGGGATCACTTCTCGGTGCCCCTCATGCCAATTAATACCCAAAAATTTCACAGCCTGGGACGGACCTTGTAATTTGTCCGGGTTGATTTCCCAACCTTTCTCACGCAGGCACTCAATGACTCTGTCCAATTGGGTCTGAACTTCTTCTTGTGTTTCGCCTTGGATCAAAATATCATCAATATAGTGACATATCTGAATTTGCGGATGAACCGGTACCTCAGCCAAATGCTCTGCCACCAGCCGGTGACATATCGTAGGACTATGCACATAGCCCTGGGGAAGACTTCTAAACGTCATCTGACGCCCGTTCCACGTAAAACTGAATTGTTCCTGACACTCAGGGGCAATCGGAATCGAAAAGAAAGCATTAGCAATATCAATGGACGCATACCATGTACCTGGATGTTTTTGGATTCTTTCAATTAGGGTAATAACATCCGGTACTGCAACAGTCAAAGAGGGTGTGTCTATTCAATTCTCGATAATCAACAGTCATGCGCCAAGAATTATCACTCTTACGTACAGGCCAAACAGGATTATTCCAAGCAGAAGTAACTGGGGTTATAACTCCTGCATCCACCAACTCCTGAATAGTGGTACTAATCTCTTCATGACCACCTGGAATACGATACTGCTTCTGACGAACCACTTTTGTCGCCTGGGGAACTTTTATGGGGGGCATTCTTAAACGACCAACCCGTACAGGCCTGGACGATATAGAATGTTTAGTTCCAAATTGGTAACATCCATCATCTAAGTGCAAAGTCATTCCTTTCAAAATATCAATTCCAATTATGAATTCTAAGAGTGGTACCACTAATACAGAGTATTCTTTTCTAGGAATTCTACCTATTCTCATTTCAAGTAAAGTTTGAACTGCGGGAGTTTCCTTTCACCTAATCCGGTAATTGTAAAAGGCTGACCTTTAAACTTCTTTGATTTTCCATGAATAAGAGTGGCCTCCGCTCCTGTATCTACCAATGCTCGGGCCCTTTGGATATTACGATGTCTCCAATAAATATCAATATCTACATAGGGTCTATTATCTCTGTGAGCCCATCTGTGTACTGGAGCTTGACCTATTTCCTAGTCATTTTTACTGCGTTCTGTGTACCAGGATATATCAGGATAAAGACTCTCACGTTTCCCAGGTATCGATACCTCCTGTTCATATCCATCTCCATTACGAAATGGATTCCTGTCCTCTGCATCGTACTGCAGGTTTCGATCGGCCAATCTGTGTCGATCCTCTCTCCTTCTCAACTCAGGGGATTGATCCCTATCATCTCTACGTCTGCTGTTAACATAATCATCTCTCCCCCTCTCTCTTTCCCCCTCTCTCTCCCTGTCTCTCTCACGACGGGGGGACAAATCACGTACATAACGTCGATCATCACGACGATCAGAGCGCCCACGGCGGTCGTCATCACCGCTACCGTCAGAAAAACCACGATCACACTCAGTCGTCCGAACACGCCGGGCACCCTCCTTTCGATCCAAGCCACGTTTGCGAAACATTTCCCACAAACGAGAAGTAGTCTCACCGTCAATGTCCTCCTTCCGCACACCATCGGCCATAAGACCAAAAAACATATCACGTCTAGTAAGTTTATTGTCACCAGGAGTACGAGTGTCAGGCCGGGATTGCCGTTCAGGTTTAAACCACTCACCCAACTCACCGAGTTGGCGTACCGATTCCAGCACCATAGACAATATGTTACCAGTCTGATTAATCAATAAAGTCATCATGACCTGCTTATAAGCAATAGGGGAAGAACGAATAATACGATTCCGCACAGAAGATGTCAACAAACCATCAAGCAACCTGTCAGCAGTATTCAGAAAAATTGCCGTTTTCATCACCTCCTCTTTGAGACGTTGTGCAGCATCGCGCAAAGTATACCACGGTTTGTCATTCACAGGCCAGTCAGACTCAGTAGGATATTTTTGATTACAACCCTCAGTCGCCAATTGAAGCAAAGAAATTTGACCACCAACATTAAAGTTACGAAAATGATCCTGTACAGTAGAATCCGAACTCAAGGAACAAAACTTCAAACAATCGCCAGCATCCAACATAATGCCAGCAGCGCCCAGTTCATAAAGGCGCACCATCCATGTGAGTAAGGTCTCACCAGCTCGCTGCCGAAATCTCTGTAAAATATCACTAATTTCTTGTTGAGTAAAATCCTCCAAAGAGTCTAAAGCAATACCATTCGGAGCACCGGGAGCCTGCTGCAACTTCCGCCGAAAAACTGGATGCACCGAGACCGCGGGACGAGCAACACAAGGAGCTCGACCAGTACACATAGAGGAACAATCAGTGTAAGAAGCATCGACTCCACTCGAAGGACGAGCGCAATCATGGGGTGCACCATCAGAGGCGCAAGAAGCAGACTTACAATCACGGCCGGAGCGAGAGGACTCGCGCTTGGCAGACTCCTCACCCGAGGAAGGAGAATCACTCGAGTTCCAGATATTACCATCCCATTCATCAGGATTCCAATCCAGTCCGGCTTTCGCCACGACCAGACGCACCTTTCGTGTCGAAACCCGACCACGCCGATTCCTGTATTTATAACGAGCAATTCGCACAGCCGCCCTCTCGGCAATAGTCTGGTACGTCTCAAGTTTGTCAGCAAGCAACTTATTTTGACACCGCAACAAGGTATGAGCATTCTGAATCTCAACAAAGTTCGCTTCCACATCCTTATGCAATTTCTGTAACTTCAACAACCTCTCATGCAGAATCCTGTACGCAGACAGAACAATCCAACCTCTGCGCCCCAAAACGGGAAGCTCATCACCCTTAGATACCGGCGCCTTCTGTAAACAAGTAATCACATTAGCCGGCTCCGCCAGCTCCAAAAAAGAATTCCAAATCTCACTCAAACCAGTAGAATCAGCCCACTCACGGGCTAAGGCTTCATAAGGCGTAGAATCCCAGCCGGGAATATCAACGGGCAATTTAAAAGTAGATTTCGACTTTCTAGAAAACATTTCGGAAAAGAAAGAAAAAGAGAAAAAGAGAAAGAAGAAAGAGAAAAAAAGAGAAAAAAACTACACTCACAATTATATAAAAATAATATACAAACGAAACCACGCACGCGCCGAAAGCAAACACGATACAACCACAACGCACACAGGTTTCGTAAACGGTTCGTGACGCCAAATGTTCTGCTTGGGTTTTCGGATCAGATAGAACCCGCTCATCAGAGCCTCACTAACCCAGCCAGAACGTTACCCTCTCCCTAGGGCCTATTTACAAGAGTGCAACCACATATATCTACCACCTAAGGACAGGGAATTCTTACTATACATACCAAGACCTCTTATAATCGGCGGCCTCGCGATCCCATACGGATCCAGACCTCTCTGCCCATACGACAGTATCACAAGTGGCGGCCTCGCGATCCCATACGAATCCAGACCTCTCTACCCAGACGGCAGTCTCAGCACAATCGGCGGCCTCGCGATCCCATACGAATCCAGACCTCTCTGCCCATACGACAGTATCACAAGTGGCGGCCTCGCGATCCCATACGAATCCAGACCTCTCTACCCAGACGGCAGTCTCAGCACAATCGGCGGCCTCGCGATCCCATACGAATCCAGACCTCTCTACCCAGACAGCAGTATCAGCCCAATCGGCGGCCTCGCGATCCCATACGAATCCAGACCTCTCTACCCAGACGGCAGTATCAGCACAAGTGGCGGCCTCGCGATCCCATACGAATCCAGACCTCTCTGCCCATACGACAGTATCACAGGTGGCGGCCTCGCGATCCCATACGAATCCAGACCTCTCTACCCAGACGGCAGTCTCAGCGCAAGTGGCGGCCTCGCGATCCCATACGAATCCAGACCTCTCTGCCCATACGACAGTATCACAAGTGGCGGCCTCGCGATCCCATACGAATCCAGACCTCTCTACCCAGACGGCAGTCTCAGCACAAGTGGCGGCCTCGCGATCCCATACGAATCCAGACCTCTCTGCCCATACGACAGTATCACAAGTGGCGGCCTCGCGATCCCATACGAATCCAGACCTCTCTACCCAGACGGCAGTCTTATACAACAGTTCATCCTATGATCACCATAACATACAAAAAGGGAATCAGTCTCACTATTCATCAGATCACACAAGGACTGCCAGTTCGAGCATAGCCTGTTCTCCGGTTCGAGGGGCTCCTCTTTCCCTTATTCAGCTACCACTTACCTGATCAGGGTTAACATCTGTTCATGTAGCCGCAGCTGACTAGAAGAATAGGCTACCCTCTCATACAAGAACACGCAGCACATGTTGGTTCACTACAAACTGGGTACTTTATTACTCATTACATACGCAATCACATAACATTACATTATAACACATAACCTGCAAAGAAAAGTGAAAGATTAAGTTGTACACTCTAATAAGAAAGGGTCGACATCACCTTAGTAGTGTGTAGCCTGCACTCAGTGGTCATCTAGGTTCCCTTCTCGTCTGTGCCTCGGCTCGCCTGGAAGTCACACCTCCGCAGTCACGGATACATGTCTGCACCACTATGCGCTGTTCTCTTCACCCTTCTCCGAGTCACTGGGACCTCTTCCTTATCGGCTACTCTCTCCTCTCTGGCTATTCTGCTAGGAGAGTATCTGTTTCTCGGTTCTTCTCCGCCTTCAAGATGGCGTCTGTCTTCCCTGGAATAAGTAGTAGCTTTACTGCTAACGGCTAGATGCCGCCTACGGACTGAACATGTAACTGCCTCAGACTTTCACTAATATAGAGGTGCGTTTCCTCACGGAAAATTCCGGCCCGTAACCTGCCGCCCACCAAATTCTTGTACCTCCACGTACCAAGGACACGTTCCCAGCCGGCCGGCCTGATGTAGTGTCTTCGGCATGAAGAAAAATACAATCCTTCGATAAGGGCCGGCCTGAACCGGTTCTCTCCAAGCGAATAACACCTCATAACTAAAACATTACATTTGACCTAGAAGCATCCCAAGCTGCCGGAGCAGAAAGAAAGATGGAGTCTCTCCCGTTTGAGGCCTACCAGGCCTGAATTCAGCACGGCTCCATGAAATACCCTCACTACAGGACAGGTTATCCCTAATACTAACGAATCTATCCCCTAGGCTATGTGTGCAAGCCCTGATCTATGGGGAAGAGCACAGGATCATGTTGAAGTGCCTAGTAAATAGGCTCCATTCACTACTCTAACCCTTTAGACTTGAATGGTAAGAGACTGAAGTCACATTCACTCACTTTTCCTCACAAGAAGGCCGGGAAAATCGAGCAGAACAACTATAAAAATGCAAGATGCCATCATTCCCAGTAACTGCATGAACACTCGAGGTGGTAAGGAGTGTTGAGGCTGAAAGAGACATCAGGGTTTGTATATTCTGAACTCTGGCTGGAGTTGGGTATGCTAGAGCTTTTTGTGCGTTTATAGTAGCTCCTAGATATGCTTGAGACGTGGATCGTTGGAGATGGGATTTGGACAGATTTACTGTGAATCGTAACTCGTGGAGCAATTGCACAGTTTTTGTGTGTGGCGTAGACAGTTGTTGTGCAAGCTGGCCTTTATGAGCCAGTCGTTTAAGTATGGAAAGACGTGAATGTGTGGTTGTCTTAGATGGGCTGCGTCTACTGCCAAGCATTCTGTGAAAACCTTGAGTGCGGTTGTTACTCCGAATGGGAGGACTTTGAATTGATAGTGCTGACCTGCTACCACAAACCTGAGGTATTTGCAGTGTGCAGGGTGTATTGGAATATGAAAGTAATCGTCCTTTAAATCCAGAGTGGAGAGAAAGGTGCCTTGCTGAAGAAGGGGAAGCACTTGTTTGAGTGTTACCATGTGAAAATGGTCAGACCTCAGAGCTAAATATATACATTCAGTCGAATAAAGGCCTTAGAGTGCCGTCCTTTTTGGGAATTAGAAAGTAGAGAGAGTACACCCCTGCCCCTTGGTATGGTAAAGGGACTGGTTCTATTGGACCTTTCTACAACAAAGGGAGAACCTCTTTCTCTAGAAGGGTGAGATGTTCTTGTGACATGAGGTGTGACCTTGGAGGAATGTTCGGTGGAGTGCTTGTAAGCTCCAGGCAATAACCAGATTGGATAATTTATAGAACCCATTTGTCTGAGGTAATCCTATTCCAAGTGGGAAGAAATTGGGAAAGACGTCTCCTGACAGGAGTGGAATGGTCGGGGTATGGAAAGGAAGTCACTGTTTGGTGTTTTCAGGGGAAATACGTGTTGAGTTACCTCTGCCTCTTCCCTTGCCGTTGTTTCCTCTATATCCACCTCTAAAATAACCTCTTGAAGAAGGCGATTGATTGTTGCCCTTGTAAGAGGAGGAGGGATTGTCTGTAGACATTTTTGGAGCCACCCATGTAAAATGAGCGACAAAAGGTTCCTCTGTTGGAAGGTGATTGTAAGGCCCCCATGGACTTAGCAACTTCCGTATCCTTTTTCATCTTTTCTAGTGATGTATCGACAGCTGGACTAGCTCTAGACTTATCAGGAAGGAATTCAATGAGCTTTTCGAGCTCATCATAATGAGCTCTATCATACCCTGCCAATAGTGCTTGAGCATTGGCAATGCGCCAATGATTAGCTGCTTTTGACGCTACCCTTTTGCCCGAAGAGTCAATTAGCTTGTACTCTATCAGGAGGAGGGGCTTCCCCAGTTTGCGAATTACCTCTTTTACGAGCATTGGAAACTACCAGAGAGTCCAAGGATAACGGGCCTTTGATATATACAGGGTCATTAGGTGCAGATTTTTACTTTTTCTACCCTGTAAGTGATGATTCTAGCTTTTACAGGGTATTTAAAGATAACAGTATGTTTAAGCATACCCTTTAAGATTGGTATTGTTTGTGTAGTCCTTTGAGAGGAACTTAGTGTGTCAAACAGAAAATCCTCTTCTAAAGTTTCTTTATGAAGCTGTACTCCACGATACTGTGTAGCTCTGTTAACAAGCTCAATATATCCAATGTTATCATCTGGAGGAGAAGGTCTGGATGGATATAGGTCGTGGTCATTATCTGGTTGAGGGTTAGCATTATAATTATCCCATGGGTCAGTATCCTGCGGTGTGTAATCATCTATATCCCCATCCCCTGTATCCTGTGGGTCAGGTGATGGTGGTGGAGGAGAATGTCTAGGTGTAATGAGTAAATTTGGATCCATTGGTGAAGAAGCTGGAATGTATGGTGGAGAATGTTTAGTACCCACATTTTTCATTTTTATAGGAATGTGATAGTCTTCTTGTAAGCCCATTTTCCTCTTCTCAGGAAGTTTGGCATGACTATGTCCAGTTTCTGGATGAATCACAATCTCCTTCTGTTTCGGTCCGAAGGAAGAATATCGGTCCGAGGCTCTTTAGTTGAGGTACTTTCTTTAGACGCCGGTTTTGGGGTCGAAAGTTTCGGCTCCGAAGGTTTAGCCTTATGCATGGTTGGCACGGAAACCAGGTGGTGTCTGGATTTCGACGCTGAAGGTTTTGGGTCGGCACCGGTGTGGGGACAAGTAGAACCCGAGCTGGAAGGATGTTTGTTTCGGCGCTGAACTCGAAGGCGGGGCGATCAAAACTTTTCACTGTGCCGACCTTGGCCCAAAGGCAGAGGAGGAGATTGTAGGGGAAGGAAATCTCTTTACTCACGATCTGGTGTGAGGTCTTCGGCATCGGAGTCGGCTTCAGACACGGAGATGTGTTTCTCCTCCATTTCGACTTCCTGCGCTTGTGATTCTTTGTAGGAGAGTAGGATCTGCACTTATGTTGCCCCCACTTTTTTTCTGATGTATACACTGGTTTGTGGCTATAGTCAGGCTGGGTCCCTGCTAATCAGGGCCCCAGTCTCTCTGTTCTCTCTAAACGACTTGGAGTGCATATTAAATGCACTAGTGATTGGTTACTGTGGTGCCTTATGAGCCCCTAGTATATGGTACCTTAGGTACCAAGGGCATAGGTACTTTACAGGCCTACCAGGGGTTGAAGCATGTATTATGCCAACCCTGGGAAGCAGACTAAATCTGACACCTCAGGCCTGCTACTGCAGCCTGGGTGAGGTAGTGTTAGCACCCCTCACTGAGGTATAGGTTCCTATATCTCACCATACACACACATATAAACCTATCAGTCACCCCTATGGCAGGCCCTATCAATCCTGAGGGCAGGGTGCTTGGTTTACAATGTGAGGGGGTGCCTCTGCCTGAGCAGGGCCCCTCTGCAGCTGGCAGGGTCTATTCCCTGTGGCTGTTTATGGATGCGGTTAAACCATATACTCTTACGTGCATTATAACTTCCCGGTTAATGCTAACTTTGGAATGACTGCATCAAAACATGTCGTGTTTGGTGTCAAACAACTTGGAAGCATACCCCCACATCAGTCCATGATGTGGGAGTATGGTCCCACCCTTCTAGAGGGGATGACATGTACCTACTGTGGTAACACGGTAGAAATCTGAAAGAGCCCTGGCATCACAAAATGGATGCCACCAGCACAGACACTGGGCTGCCCTCCTGCTGCTGACCGAAAATCACAGTGGAGGAAGCCCAACAATAGGCATCCTGTCACAGGGAGGTGTCACCACCTTCCAGACAGGATTTAGTGTATTGGAGTCGGGTGGGTGCTTTGAAGTCCTGCACTTGGGGAGCAGTAGGCTCCTCTGTGCATATGCCAGCTCAAACCGGTTCAGGGGCTGCCAGCCGCTGCTCTGGCGCGAAACTGGACAAAGGGGAGTGGGTGTAACCATCCACCCCCCTGACCCTCCTAGAGGAGTGGTCATAGAGCTAGTCCCTTCCTTTCTTTCACTATAAGATAGGTACACCTTGCCATTGCAAGTTAGATAACCCCTGGATGACGCTTTACAAGAAGAATCCTGGCCCTTCGACGTTCCACTACCTTTGGAAGACAGAAGAATCTCCCTTGGAGTCAAGGAGTGACTCCTGTGCTTGGCAGGCACCAAAATTTGAAATAACGGTCGCAAACTTTCCCACTCCCGCCAGAGTCCGAAGTCCCTGCAACCCCAGAAGCAGATTTCCTGACCTCTCGTCGGCCATTTTGAGTCTCCAGCGAAGCTGTGGCATCTGGACCCCACGAGTGTGAGAAGTTGGCCTGGTATATGATGTTCACTAGTTAAAGTGACCACCTTGTACCATGCCAAGCAACCCTTATGGTGTGGTTGTAAGTCAACCTTTTCGGACCAGCTGCCCTAGTGGTAGCGTAGGCTAAGCAGTCTTTGAGGCTAAACTCGTGAAGCGTGTTAAGCAGGCTGTTTTACCAAATGTAACCCCCTTTTATACCAATGAAAGGACACCACACAGATATATATTGAAAATATATATGTATTTATTTCTCAAAGTATCCCCTAGACTCTTTATGAGCACAGGAGCACAAATCGTCAAACAAGAATACGTTAGAATACACAGAAGTTGCACTTTATATGGATAGGCCCTGGTGGCCACTCGAACCATATACTAAAATAGTGGTATAAGTACCACGAACAGAAAAGGGAAAAGGCCTAGGGCTTCTAGAATCGCTGGGCCTACAAGGAGCTAACTTCAGTTAGTGACCAGGAGGTCCACGGGTTGCGTGTGCAGAGCAAATAGTCACACGCGGGCTCCCATAGGTTTTCAATGGGTGCGTAAAAGTTACAAAGTTACTGCAAAAAGGATCTTCCGGATGGACTATGAACTCAAGATTGGAAACACAGACACTAGAGATGTTACTCTTCACTTGGGCACCGGAGTGCCAGCTTTACCTCACCCACAGGAAGCGGGTGCATATGTCTCGAAGTGCGTCGGGTTTCTTCTATCTGTTCAATGGAGCCTGAAGACAAAGATGCTGCAGGCGGTCGGTCCAGAAGAGATGCGGTGGATCCAAGAGTGGATCGGAGTTGTAGAAGACCTGTAAGCAGAGGGGACAGTGTTCACAGTTACTAGCCAGTGACCAGCGTGGCACCAGGTGGGTACCAGGCGATGTCGGGTGCAAACAGGAGGAAAGGTGTAGCTTGTCCCTGCAGCCACGTGGTCCCTGAAGGTCGACGACGTCCAGGAGTCGGTTCAAGAGCTGTCCCACGCAGGCTCTCGCAGTCGGCGGTGTCGGCGACTTGATCGAAGCAAACAAGCCTTGGAAAAATCAATTGTTGTGGAAAACAAAATAAGCTGATGGTTCTGACCAGCAAGGTCAGAGGGACTGCTCCTTTGGAGGGGAGCAAGGGCCAGTCTGGAGCAACCAGACCAGCGGAATAGTTCTTGAAGTTCGTCGCCAAGATGGCCACTAGCCAACGGGCCAGCAACCGGTTAGGCGCGTCGAGTGGCAAAATGCAGAGGGGCCCCACGCAAATCGTGGAGATGCTGGAGGGCTCACCTTTGGTGCAGATGCTGCTCGGGTGTTGGGCTTCTCAGATCCCAAAGCACAACTTGGAGGGAGCCTCGGTTGTTGCGCTTGCAGCTTGTCGTGGTCTTTTCAAGATGGCTGGCTGCACGTGTCTCGGTGCCTCCACGGGTTCCTTCTTTTCAGGGACTGTGGATCGGGCGGTGAGAGGTCTGGAGGTCCAGGTCTTGTCAGTCTCTGGGCTCGGGCTCCGGCGGGAGGCGGCGGCAAAGCAGACGTTGATTCGCTGGATGGTGCTTGCATTAGCAAGGTGGTCACTCCCTGACCACAGGGGAGATTGGCTTCAGTCCTCTGTGCGGCAGAGCGTCGAAGTTCCCGTCTTCTTCTTGTAGTTAAGTTGATTCCAGGATGTCTAAAGTCTTAGGACACAGCTCCTACCTTTATTCGGGTTCTAGGGGCCGGACTACCTGCTAGGTCCCTCCCTAAGGGTGGGACCAGGAAGGGGGGTGGTTACACCCCCAATCCTTTGTCCAGCTCGCCCCAGGTCCAGGGCTGGTGTGCCCCAGGACCGGTTTGAACTGGCATATGCACCGAGGCTCCTTGTGAGCCTCAGGCATGTCTGATTTCTTTCAAGCCCTACCTGACCAATACACAAAATCCTGTCTGGGGAGGTGCATGCACCTCCCCTGGCAGGAAACCCTTTGTCCACGTCTCCCAAGCTGGAAGGACTCCCAGCAGCAGGAGGGCAGACTTGTGTCTGTGGTGGCAGCATCCATTTTGTGGAGCTGAGGCTATGTCTGATTTTACCCGGGTTTCAGGTACTGTACATGCCGTGTCCCTCTAGAAGGGTGGAATGCTAACCCCGTCGCCAGAATTGGCGAGGGGTTAGTATTCCAATTCGTATGACACCTTACTCGACATGTTTTGATAAAGCCAAACCAAAGATAGCATTTAACCGCGAGGTTCATAATGCACTTAAGAGTATATGGTATGACGATATCTGGAAACAGTAGAAGGAAGTGGTTCCGACCACTGCAGACAGGCTCAGCTCATGCCAGAGCACCATCTCACATGGAACCAAGCACTCTGCCCTCAGGATTGTTAAGGCCTGCCATAGGAGTGACTTATAGGTTAACATGTGTCCCATTTAAGGTTAGGTATAGGTATACTACACCTAAGTAAGAGGTGGTTACACCAACTTACCCCAGCTGAGTGATCAGCCAGTTGTGTCAAATTTGTTAGGCCAGGCCAGGGGTGGCACAATACATGCTTCAGCCCCTGGTAGGCCTTAGATACACCAATGCCCTGGGTACCTAGTGTACACTGGTACAGGGGCTCACAGGGTGATCCACTTCCAATTGGTTATGCACCTAGGGTGCATAGTGTAAATTTAGTAGAGAGAACAGCAGGCTGGGGGTCTGATTGGCAGGCCCACAGCCTCAATATGTCAAAAACCAGTGAAGCAAAAAGCAAAAATTTGGGGTGACCATAGGATAGCAGACCCTACTCTCCTACACAACCCCCCCCCCAAACGCAGGGACATTAAACTAGCCTTGACCAGTCTCGTCTTCATGTCCTAAGTGGAAGTACCTGGAGAGACCATCTGCATTCCCATGGTCTGTACCTGGCCGGTGCTCCACTGTAAAGTCCATACCCTGTAGGGAAATGGACCCCCTAAGCAGTTTGGGGTTTTCACCCTTCATCTGATTTAGCCACAAGAGGGGATTATGGTCGGTCTGAATCTTGAAGTGAGTGCCAAACAAGTATGGCCTCAGCTTCTTCAGGGCCCATACCACTGCAAAGGCCTCCCTCTCAATAGCTGACCAATTCTTCAATCTGGGGGTCAACCTTCTGCTAATAAAAGCAATGGGTTGGTCTTGACCATCTACATTAGGTTGTGACAGCACAGCTCCCACACCCAACTCAGAAGCATCTGTTTGGACAATAAACTCTTTGGAGTAGTCAGGACTTTTCAGGATAGGTGCAGAGCACATGGCCTCCTTCAGGTCATCAAATGCCTTTTGACAGCTTACTGTCCACTGAACCTTTTTGGGCATCATCTTGGATGTCAGATCATTAAGAGGAGTCACAATGGACCCATAGTTCTTAACAAACTTCCTGTAGTACCCAGTCAAGCCCAAGAAAGCTCGAACTTGAGTCTGGGTGGTTGGAGGGGACCAGTCCTTGATGGATTGTATCTTACTCTCCAGTGGTTGAACTTGGCCTCCACCTACAAGGTGGCCCAAATACACAACCTTACTCTGCCCTATCTGGCACTTAGTAGCCTTGATAGTGAGGCCTGCCCTTTGCAGAGCCTCCAGAGCCTTCTTCAGGTGGATCAGGTGATCCTCCCAGGTGGAGCTAAAGACAGAAATGTCATCAAGATATGCTGCGCAAAAGTCATCCAACCCAGTAAGGACTTGATTCACCAACCTTTGGAAGGTGGCAGGTGCATTCTTCAAACCAAAGGGCATCACCACAAATTGGTAGTGCCCACCTGGGGTTGAGAATGCTGTTTTGGCCTTAGACTCCTCAGCCAATCTGATTTGCCAATAGCCAGCTGTCAAGTCAAACGTGCTCAAAAACTTAGCAGAAGCCAGTTTATCTATGATCCCATCTGCCCTTGGAATAGGATGTGCATCTGTCCTAGTGACAGCATTGAGTCCTCTGTAGTCCACACAGAACCCCATCTCTCTCTTGCCATCTTTGGTGTGAGGTTTGGGGACCAGAACCACTGGGCTAGCCCAGGGGCTCTCTGAGGGTTCAATGACACCTAATTCCAGTATTTTGTGTACCTCAGCCTTTATACAGTCCCTGACGTGGTCAGGTTGTCTGTAGAGCTTGTTCTTTACAGGCAGACTGTCACCAGTGTCCACCACATGGGTACACCAGTCAGTTTGGCTAGGTATCAAGGAAAACATGTTTTGAAATGATTGTAGAACTTGTCTACATTCAGTCTGTTGATGATCAGTGAGGTTGCCTCCAAGGGTCAGTCCTTCAACTGAGCCATCCTCAGGGTTCTGAGACAACAGGTCTGGGAGAGGGTCACTCTCTTCCTCCTGTCCCTCATCTGTAGCCATGAGCAAGCCCATGTCTGCCCTGTCAACATATGCTTTTAACCTGTTAACATGGAGTACCCTGTGGGGACTCCTGGGAGTTCCTAGGTCCACCAAGTAGGTAACCTCTCCCTTCTTTTCCAGGATTGTATGGGGTCCAGACCATTTGTCTTGGAGTGCTGCTGGGGCCACTGGCTCCAACACCCATACCTTCTGTCCTGGCTGAAACTCAACCAAGACAGCCTTTTGGTCATGCCGAGCTTTCTGTAAGGCCTGGCTTGCCTCGAGGTTTTTGGATGCCTTCTCCATATACTCAGCCATCCTGGAGCGGAGACCAAGTACATAGTCCACTATGTCTTGCTTAGGCTTTTTGAGAGGTAACTCCCATCCTTCCTTCACTAAACACAGTGGGCCTCTTACAGGGTGCCCAAACAACAATTCAAAGGGGCTGTAGCCAACCCCCTTTTGTGGGACCTCTCTGTAAGCAAACAGAAGGCAGGGTAGAAGGATGTCCCATCTTCGCCTGAGCTTTTCAGGTAATCCTTTGATCATACCCTTTAGGGTCTTGTTGAATCTCTCAACAAGCCCATTGCATTGTGGGTGATAAGGGGTGGTGAACTTGTAGTTGACACCACATTCCTTCCACATAGCTGTCAAGTATCCTGACATGAAGTTGTTACCTCTGTCAGAAACCACGTCCTTAGGAAACCCCACTCTGGAGAATACTCCCAGCAGGGCCCTGGCCACAACAGGTGCTGTAGTGGTCCTAAGGGGAATTGGCTCTGGATACCTGGTGGCATGATCCACTACCACCAGTATAAATCTGTGCCCAGATGCAGTGGGAGGATCCATGGGACCCACTATATCTATTCCCACTCTTTCAAAGGGGACCCCCACCACAGGTAGTGGTATCAGGGGGGCCTTTGTTGTGCCACCTGATTTGCCACTGGCTTGGCAGGTCACACAGGAGCAACAAAACTCCTTGGTATCTTCATTCATGTGAGGCCAGTGAAAGTGAGGGACAAGCCTGTCCCAAGTCTTGTTCTGGCCTAAGTGTCCTGCTAAAGGAATATCATGGGCCAAGGTAAGAAGGAAGCCCCTAAATTGCAGAGGTATAACCAACCTCCTGGTTGCACCAGGCTTGGGGTCTCTAGCCTCTGAATAAAGGAGCCCTTCATCCCAATACACTTTATGGGTACCTTGAGCATTCCCAGCAGCCTCAGCAGCAGCCAGCTGTCTGAGGGGTTCAAGAGAGGGACAGGATAACTGAGCCTGCCTCAAGTCAGCCCTTGAAGGTCCCCCTGTCCCCAGAAACTCAACCTGATCAGGTTCAAGCTCTTCAGGGACAGTTCCTTCAGGGTTCTCTAGATCAGCTTCCTGGGAAGGTTGACCATCACTCTGAGGCAGGGGGGAAGGCACAGCCTTGACCCTCCTGTTCTTCTTCTTGGTAGGTGCTTGGTCCATTGTTCCAGGATCCAAGACCTGAGGTTCAGTAAGGCACTTTTTGGCCTGTGACCTGGTCACAGCAAGGACATGTGGTGATATACCTAACATCTCTGCATGTGTCCTGTACTCCACTTCCGACCATAGAGAACTCTCTAGGTCATTGCCCAACAAACATTCTACTGGGAGGTCTGCACTAACCACAACCCTTTTTAGACCACTTATCCCTCCCCATGAGAAGTTAACAACTGCCACACTATGTGAAGTAGTGGCATTGCAGGCATTGGTCACCAGGTAGTTCTCACCTGGTATGTACTGTCCAGGGTCCACAAAGCCTGGTGTCACCATAGTGACACTGGCACATGTGTCCCTGTAGGCTTGAGCCACTTTTTCATTAATTAGAGGAGTCTGTCTGTACTTGCCCAGGTTACTGGGGCTCACAGTCCGGGACAAATCTATGTCCCCATCACAGATCAGGACTGCCTGGGTCAGGGTTCTGTCCAAGTCAGAATCTCCTTCAGTTCCCATAGTGATTCCCACTACACCCTTTGTCTGGGGACCAACACTGCTAACAGTAGTACTGGGAGCAGGTGCCTTAGGGGCAACAGTGTTGGGGGCTCCACCCTTTTTACAATCACTAGTCCAGTGAGTTGTATTCTTGCAAGAGTTGCACCAGGGTTTCTTTTGACCTTCTTTCTTCTTCCCTTTAGGCTGGGACCCACCCTCTTTAGTACTAGTTTGGGGCCCTGTTGAAGACTTCTGGTCTTTAGATTTCTGATCTCCACCCTTTTGGTCTGTTTTCTTCTGATCACCCCCTTGGCCCTGGTTCTGGTTCTTTTGCTTAACCCTGGTTCTGACTCATTTGTCTGCCTTCTTTCCCAATTCTTGGGGAGAGGCCAGATCAGAGTCAACCAAGTGTTGATGCAGTTGCTGGTTTTGACAGTTATTTAAAATCTGTTCTCTCATCATCAAATTGTACAATCCTGTATAATCAGATACCTTACTTCCCAGCAACCAACCCTCCAAAGCCTTAGGGGCACATTCAATGTATTCAGACCAGTCCTGAGTCTGTGTCTTCTGGGTGTCTCTGAACATTAACCTGTACTGTTCAGTGGTTAAGCCTAACCCATCAACTAGGACACTCTTCAGGACTCTGTAGTTTCTGACATCCTCCTCCCTAACAGTGAGGAGTCTGCCTCTGCCTCTTCCTTCAAAGGAGAGCCAGAGGATTGCTGCGCACTGGTCTTCAGGAACCTGCTGTACTTTGCAGGCTCTCTCAAGAGCAGTCATCCATTTGTGGATGTCATCCCCACTTTTGTAGGGGGGCACAACCTTAGACAGGTTCCTATTATCAAAGACCCTATCTTTGTCCTTAGGGACAATGCTGCCACCAGTGGGTATAGACCCACTCTCTTTAGGTCGCCTAGCCTTACTCAGTTTCTCTTCCATCAGAGCTACTTCTAGCTCCTGTTTCCTGATTCTCAGCTGAGCTTCCTGCATTCTAGCCACATGTTCCCTCCTCTGAGGGGTGGTCATCCTTCTCCTGGAGTGACCTTGAGAGCCTCTAGAGGCATGAGAAGCATTAGATTCACCTGAGTGATTCCTTTGCCTCCCAAGCCCCTGGTTAAGTCCACTAGGGAGATCCAATGGGGTGATCCCATTGTCAGTCCCCAGTAGCCTTAAGTTAGCTGGGCCAGGTATAACACTTGGCACTGGGCTAGTTCTCCCTTCATCCTCACTACTTTCTGTATCCTCACCACTTTCCTCCTCTGTAGTATGATTCTCATCTAAGGGATGGCTATTGCAAAGGGGTACTTCTGTAGCATCTTCAGAAGGGGGGCCTCCTGTTTCAGTCCCTAAGGGGCCTAACTGGGAAGCTTTCTTGAGCTCTCTCTGATTTTCATCATTTTGCAAGAGTTCTCTGAGCTCAGCAGAGGTAGGGTTCTTGGGCTGCTTAAGGCCTCTAAGAGTTGCCAAATGCCTGAGCTCATTCTGGTTAAGGGTAGCAAAGATGGATGGTGCCCTCTGGGGGTCACTCTCAACAGAGATAGGTACATTGGACCCCTCTGCCCCAGCCATTGCTCTTAAGTGTGGGTGGATGTGTTGCAATCTACCTACACTTGGGTTTACCTACTAAACCTATCTAGTAGTTGTAGTCAGGGTGTGCTACTCCCTTTGCTCTACAACAACTAAGTTCAGTAGAACTTATGTATATCTAATCTTCTTTTATATGTACCTACAGGTACCTATGTGATCTTTCAATTGGTAACCAAGAGATTACAATGGTAAAACACAGCAAGCTCAAATCCAACCGCTGCTCACCAATGTGAGAAGTTGGCCTGGTATATGATGCTCACTAGTTAAAGTGATCACCTTGTACCATGCCAAGCAACCCTTATGGTGTGGTTGTAAGTCAACCTTTTCGGACTAGCTGCCATAGTGGTAGCGTAGGCTAAGCAGTCTTTGAGGCTAAACTCGTGAAGCGTGTTAAGCAGGCTGTTTTACCAAATGTAACCCCCTTTTATACCAATGAAAGGACACCACACAGATATATATTCAAAATATATATGTATTTATTTCTCAAAGTAACCCCTAGTCTCTTTATGAGCACAGGAGCACAAATCGTCAAACAAGATTACAGTAGAATACACAGAAGTTGCACTTTATATGGATAGGCCCTGGTGGCCGCTCAAACCATATACTAAAATAGTGGTATAAGTACCACGAACAGAAAACGGAAAAGGCCTAGGGCCTCTAGAATCACTGGGCCTACAAGGAGCTAACTTCAGTTAGTGACCAGGAGGTCCACGGGTGGCGTGTGCAGAGCAAATAGTCACACGCCTGCTCCCATAGGTTTCAATGGGTGCGTAAAAAGTACAAAGTTACTGCAAAGAGGATCTTCCGGATGGACTATGACCTTAAGATTGGAAACACAGACACTAGAGATGTTACTCTACACTTGGGCACCGGAGTGCCAGCTTTAACTCACCCACAGGAAGCGGGTGCATAGGTGTCGAAGTGCGTCGGGTTTCTTCTATCGGGTCACTGGAGCCTGTGGACAAAGATGCTGCAGGCGGTCGGTCCGGGAGAGATGCGGTGGATCCAAGGGTGGATTGGAGTTGTAGAAGACCTGTAAGCAGAGGGGACAGTGTTCACAGTCACTAGCCAGTGACCAGCGTGGCACCAGGTGGGTACCAGGCAATGTCGGGTGCAAACAGGAAGAAAGGTGTAGCTTGTCTCTGCAGCCACGTAGTCCCTGGAGGTCGACGACGTCCAGGAGTCGGTTCACGAGCTGTCCCACGCAGGCTCTCGCTGTCGGCGGTGTCGGCGACTTGATCAAAGCAAACAAACCTTGGCAAAAGCAATTGTTGTGGAGAACAAGATAAGCTGATTGTTCTGACCAGCAAGGTCAGAGGGACTGCTCCTTTGGAGGGGAGCAAGGGCCAGTCTGGAGCAACCAGGCCAGCGGTGTATTTCTTGAAGTTCGTCGCCAAGATGGCCACTAGCCAGCGGGCCAGCAACCGGTTAGGCGCGTCGAGTGGCAAAATGCAGAAGGGCCCCATGCAGATCGTGGAGATGCTGGAGGGCTCCTCTTTGGTGCAGATGCTGCTCGAGGGTTGGGCTTCTCAGATCCCAAAGCACAACTTGGAGGGAGCCTCGGTTGTTGCGCTTGCAGCTTGTCGTCGTCGTTCCAAGATGGCTGGCTCCACGTGTCTCGGTGCCTCCACGGGTCTCCTCTTTTCAGGGACTGTGGATCGGGCGGTGAGAGGTCTGGAGGTCCAGGTCTTGTCAGTCTCTGGGCTCGGGCTCCGGCGGGAGGCGGCGGCAAAGCGGACGTTGATTCGCTGGATGGTGCTTGCGTTAGCAAGGTGGTCACTCCCTGACCACAGGGGAGATTTCCTTCAGTCTTCTGTGCAGCAGAATGTCGAAGTTCCCGTCTTCTTCTTAGTTTCAAGTTGATTCCAGGATGTCTGAAGTCTTAGGACACAGCTCCTACCTTTAAGCGGATTCTAGGGGCCGGACTACCTGCTAGGTCCCTCCCTAAGGGTGGGACCAGGAAGGGGGGTGGTTACACCCCCAATCCTTTGTCCAGCTCGCCCCAGGCCCGGGGCTGGTGTGCCCCAGGACCGGTTTGAACTGGCATATGCACCGAGGCTCCTTGTGAGCCTCAGGCATGTCTGGTTTCTTTCAAGCCCTACCTGACCAATACACAAAATCCTGTCTGGGGTGGTGCATGCACCTCCCCTGGCAGGAAACCCTTTGTCTACGTCTCCCAAGCTGGAAGGACTCCCAGCAGCAGGAGGGCAGACTTGTGTCTGTGGTGGCAGCATCCATTTTGTGGAGCTGAGGCTATGTCTGATTTTACCCGGGTTTCAGGTACTGTACATGTCGTGTCCCTCTAGAAGGGTGGAATGCTAACCCCGTCGCCAGAATTGGCGAGGGGTTAGTATTCCAATTTGTATGACACCTTACTCAACATGTTTTGATAAAGCCAAACCAAAGATAGCATTTAACCGCGAGGTTCATAATGCACTTAAGAGTATATGGTATGACGATATCTGGAAACAGTAGAAGGAAGTGGTTCCGACCACTGCAGACAGGCTCAGCTCATGCCAGAGCACCATCTCACATGGAACCAAGCACTCTGCCCTCAGGATTGTTAAGGCCTGCCATAGGAGTGACTTATAGGTTAACATGTGTCCCATTTAAGGTTAGGTATAGGTATACTACACCTAAGTAAGAGGTGGTTACACCAACTTACCCCAGCTGAGTGATCAGCCAGTTGTGTCAAATTTGTTAGGCCAGGCCAGGGGTGGCACAATACATGCTTCAGCCCCTGGTAGGCCTTAGATACACCAATGCCCTGGGTACCTAGTGTACACTGGTACAGGGGCTCACAGGGTGATCCACTTCCAATTGGTTATGCACCTAGGGTGCATAGTGTAAATTTAGTAGAGAGAACAGCAGGCTGGGGGTCTGATTGGCAGGCCCACAGCCTCAATATGTCAAAAACCAGTGAAGCAAAAAGCAAAAATTTGGGGTGACCATAGGATAGCAGACCCTACTCTCCTACAACGAGTGACGAGGAACTACAATACCTGGGAACCGCACACTATTGTCGAGTGCAACCTCTTCACGACGTTCAACGAACTTGTGCTTTGGACCATTTGTGGCCCAAGCCTCCAGCAGGTTTTGCAGCAAAAATCAGAGGCCTACCACGTCCAGAGTGACCGTGGGCTCCTGTGAAGCATTTCCTCAAGAGGTGTCTTCGCGATCCCTTGCCCGTTGGCTTGTGGGTCCCCCGAAGACTTTATCAACTAAAAGGACTCCCCTGGTTGCTCCAGGCCTGCCCTCACTCACCCTTGCTGGGTGAGTCCCTCAGACCTTTCTGGTCTGCACCATCGACTTTCTTCACTCTACACAAGACTTGCTTTTGCCAAGGCTTGTTGGCTCCAATCCGGTTGCCGACACCGCCATCAGCTGCAGACTTCGTGGGACACTCCGAATCCAGCTGCTGGTCATCGTCGATCTCTCCTGGACCTCGTGAGCGAAGAGTCAAAACACCATTGACAACCTGAAATCACCCTACATCCGTGGGCATCCATCTTCCTGGCCCCGGGTCACTAGCAAATGACTGTGAACACTGTCCCTTCAATTTTCAGGTCTTCTACATCTTGAATCCAGCCTTAGATTCCACCGGACACTTCTTCAGTCGCCGCAATCAGCAAGTCTTCTTTGGTCTCCATAGAAAACAGCGAAGCGACCCGACACCAAAAGACACCTATGCACCCGGCTTCCCTGGGTGAGGTAACTTGTGCACTCCGGTGCCCTAGTGTGTGTTGGCCCTCGAATTACTTACCTTGTAAGTGGCTTGCATGTAGACTTCCTCGAAGTACCCTAAAACTTTAAAAATCAAACCGCGACTTGCTCCATTGTAATCAATAGGGAACCCGCGTCTGTGTTCTCACACTGCACGCGTCTCCCGTGGGTCTGTTACTTACCTGATATCACTGCAGTCGTGAAGCCCAAGCGATTCTACAGGCCCTAGGCCTTGTCATTCTGCAAGTCGACTTTCCTAAACCTCTTTTTTAGTATATGGTCGGGTACGCCCCTAGGGCCCCAGCCATATTTGTGCTTAACTTATTGTGAAACTTTGATATTTGAATGTGTTCCTGGCTTCTAATCTCATAAAGAGATTAGTAGAGTGTGTCTAGAAATAAATACATATATATTTGATATATATACCAGTGTGGTGTCCTTTCATTTGGTAACTCAAGAGATTATAAGGTAAAGCAAGCTGCTTTACATTCCTCTGAGACTTAGCCTGAAGGCTGCTCTCCACAGCTACCACTAGGATAGCTTTCTTTAAAAGGTTGTCTTAAACCTATCTATCATAAGAGTCGAATTGGACTGGTGCAAGGTGGCCACTATAACTAGTGGCCAGCATATGCCAGGCCAACTTCTCACATTCTTCTTGTTTGGACTCGTCTCCGAGGAGATCCAGTGCGGAGCCACGTTTCTGTTACATTTTGTGACGTCGAGCCAGAAAGTCACGGAGAATCTTCTTCGTTTGGAACGACAGACACGTGTCACAGTCCTTCTCGTGTTCTGGGGATAGGCAAAGGTTGCACACTTCGTGCAAGTCGGTGCGCAGAAACTTAGCGCGACACCCTGGACAGAACTTGAATGGAGTCCGTTCCATCGACTGCTACCAACCTCGGCGTGGGTAGGCCCAACAGCCTACCACAAATCTTTCGATCGAAGGTTGTCGAGTGTAAACGATATGCAGAGAATGGGAAACGCGATCGATGAACAATACCGCCGAGGGTAATGGATTGCGCGTCGAATGGGGGCACGAAGAACGGTGCCGAACCGGAGGGCAAAAATTCACATCCCAACCCGATGGCGGAAAAAAAACAATCTAACAATGGAGTTGATGCCCATGCACACTATCACAGAAAGGAGGAGTCACCTACCTTGTGACTGGAAAAGACTTCTTCGAACAACAAAAAAAGAGCAAACATCCGGACTCAACACTAGATGGCGATCTATGCACGGCATAGGATATACAGCTCATTTGCCTCGAACAGAAAAGGAAAATGCTACTTACCAGTACGCATCTGTTCTTGGCATGAAGAGCCGCATACTTTTGCATAGATCGCCATCTGGTGTTGGGCTCGGATGTTTGCACTTTGTTATTGTAGAAGTCTTTGTAGTCACGAGATAGGTGACTCCTCCTGTGGTTAATAGTGCGCATGGGCATCGACTCCATCCTTAGATTGTTTTGCCATGAAGGGTGATGATGGAGTTAGTTAGAAATAGAAAGATGTCCATGTGTAAGGTATCTAAGTAAGATAGTACTGCAATACATAGGTTTCCGGGGATTCGGGTGGGCGTATGCGGATCTACAGCTCTACATGCCAAGAACAGATGCATTCTGGTAAGTAGCATTTTCTGTTCGAGGCATATGAGCTGTAGATCGCATACTTTTGCATAGACTATACAGCAGTTCCCCTGTTAGCGGTGGCTACCTGTATGCGTTGCAGTAGTTTGAAAAAGTGTTCTTAGTATAGCCTGGCCCACACTAGCTTGTTGTTCACATCTACACAGTAGTGTTTTGTGAAAGTGTGAAGTGTAGACCATGTTGCGGCTTTGCAAATGTCATCCAAGGGTATGTTTCCTAAGAATGCCTATGTTGGCTCGACTAGGATCATTGTGAGAGACTGTTGTTTGAGCTTGCACACCAGTAATGGAATGAGTGGGAGAGGCGGAAAAGTGTACGCAAATCTGCCTGACCAATTCATCCATATCGCATTGCCTTTGGACAATGGGTGTGGATACCTGGAGGCGAAGTTTGGGCATTTTGTGTTTAGATGTGTGGCAAAAAGATCTATGTCTGGGTAGCCCCACATTTGAAAACAATGGATGAAGAACTTGCGGATGAAGTTCCCATTCTTGAATCTTTTGTTGTGGACGACTGAGCAGATCCGCAATTTGGTTGTGAATCCCAGGTAGATGCTCTGCAAAGAGGTATATCTTTTGCGGAATGGCCCATCTCCAAATGCTTTGTGCTAGGCGTGACAGCTGCAGAGTGTGCGTTCTGCCCTGTTTTGTATATAGTACATTGCGGTCATGTTGTCTGTTCGTCGGAGGATAGCTTTGCCTACGAGAGGTTTCTGGAATGACTTTAGGGGGGCGAGAAATATGGCCAATAACTCCGGGTGATTGATGTGGAGGAGTTTTTGTTGAGGGGTCCACATACCCTGGATGGTGTGGTGTAAGAGATGAGCTCCCCAGCCGGTGAGCGATGTGTCCGCTGTCAGCACTATTTGTGGAACCGGGTCTAAGAACGGCCGCCCTTTGGAAAGATTTTGAGTGTTCCACCATTGCAGAGAGCGATATGTGCGGCTGTCTACCAACACCAGATCTGAAAGTTGACCCTGAGCCTGGTTCCATTGTTGAGCTAGGCATTCCTGTAATGGACGCATCTGGAGTCTTGTGTAAGGAACGATTAAGATGCAAGAGGCCATCATCCGTATGAGCTGCATTAACACTCGAGCTGGTAGTGAGTGTTGTGGCTGAAATTTTGTTATGAGGGCTTGCATACTGGCTATCCTGGTTGGGTTGGGGTATGCAAGGGATTTGGAAGTGTCTATTGTCGCACCTAGATACTGTTGGGTGTGGGACGGGTGTAGATGTGACTTGGTGAGATTTATTGTGAATCCCAAGTTGTGTAGCAGCTGTATTGTGTTGTGTGTGTCTTGTACACACTGGTTGCGTGACTTGGCTTTTATAAGACAGTCGTCTAGGTAAGGAAACACATGAATTTGTTGTCTTCGCAAGTGGGCTGCTACCACCGCGAGGCATTTTGTAAAGACTCTGGGTGCTGTTGCGACTCCGAATGGCAGCACTTTGAACTGGTAATGTTGTCCGTCCACAACAAACCGTAGGTATTTCCTGTGAGCAGGGTGAATAGGAATGTGGAGGTAGGCGTCCTTGAGATCTAGAGTGGCAAGGAAATCGCCTTGTTGAAGCAGGGGGGAGGACCTGTTGTAGAGTGATTGTCGGATTGTATGTACAGGTTTAGCGGTCTGAGGTCTGAGGTCTATTAATGGCCTGAGAGTGCCGTCCTTTTTTGGAATGAGGAAATAAAGGGAGTAAATCCCTGTGTTTTGATGTTGTATGGGAAACGGTTCTATTGCATGTTTTTGCAAGAGAGAGAACCTCCTGCTTTAGAAGCGCGAGATGTTCCGTAGACATTGGACGTTGTCTGGGAGGTATATGGGTGGAGTAGAATTAAGTTCCAGGCAGTAACCATACTGGATAATTTGTCTTACCCACCTGTCTGTGGTGATGGAATTCCATACAGGTAGGAACTGTGATAGTCTTCTCCCGACCGGAGTGGAATGTTCTGGGGGAATGGAGGGAAGTCACTGTTTTGTGGTGGGGGAGGTGTGGGAATTAGATCCACGTCCTCTACCTATGTTGTTGTTGCCTCTGTAATTCCCTCTAAAGTAACCTCTATTAGGGGAAGTTTGAGTGGGGCTTTTATAAGTGGAAGAGGGGTCTGTACCAGTGGTTTTGGAAGCGCCCCTATAAGAGGAGCGACAAAAAGAACCTCTACTCGTTGTTGCTTGTAGAGCCCCCATGGATTTGGCTGTCTGTGTCCTTTTTCATCTTTTCTAAAGATGTGTCCACAGTGGGTCCAAACAAGTGTTCTTGATCCAAGGGTTGATTGAGGATGGAAGACTGTACCTCTTGCTTAAAACCGGATATGCGCAGCCACGCATGTCTCCGTAGTAACACGCTTGTATTAATTGTTCGGGATGCAGTATCTGCAGCATCCAGGGCACATTTTATTGAGGTGTTTGTGATTAACTTTGCCTCTTGCATGAGATCATTTGCTTTGGTCTTGTACTCATCTGGAAGATGTTGCACGAGTTTCTCAAGCTCATCATAGTGGCCCTGTCATACCTCACAAGTAAAGCCTGTGAGTTAGCAATGCGCCACAAATTTGCTGCCTGGGATGCAACCCTTTTATCGGATGCGTCTAGTAGCTTCAATTTTTTTGTCTGGCGGAGTGGCATCACCTGTGGTTTGGGAATTTGCCCATTTGCGGGCGTTTGGCACTACCAATGAGTCCAGAGGGAGTGGACCTTTAATATAAGCTGGATCACTTGGAGCTGGCTTGTATTTTTTCTCAATCCTAGGATTAAGCACCCTAGCCCGGACAGGATCTTTAAAAACATCAAGTGCATGTTTAATCATCCCTTTGAGCATAGGGAGAGTATTTGTTGTTTTTTGTGGCTGGGAGAATGTCTCTAGTAAAATAATCTTCCTCTAGAGGGTCTGAGTGCAGATGAACCCCATGGCATTGCGCAGCTCTATTTATTAGTTGCACAAACACTACATTATCACCTGGGGGGGGATGGTCTGAAGGGATATATATCTGACTCCGGCACATCTGGGACATTGTAATCGTCCCAAGAGTCATGAGGTGGGGTATGGTGTGTGTCATAATCTGTATCAGTGTGATGTGGGTCTATTCCCTCATCCTCATTCCCTACATCCTCATCATCCTCTTGTGGTGCAGGTGAAAGAGGAGGCACTGGAGAGTGTGCTGGAGAGAGTACAATGATTGTGGGTTGTGGAGGTGGAGAGAAAGGCCTCATAGGTGAGGTTGATGAGTCTTTTCTTGGAGGGTATCTAAGGTGTTCAATTTTCTCTTCTTAGGTGGTATGGAGGTGACTTGGCTAGTAATGGGATCAATATGGAGAGTTCTTTGCTTAGGATCCGGTGAATCTGGATGGAAAAGTTCATTGAATCCGCTGTCTTTTTTCAGCGCCGAGGATTTCGGCTCCAAGTGGTGTTTTGGCCTGTCTTCCTTAGCTTTAGGAGGGGTTTTTGTCTCCTTTTGCTTGGTTGGAGTTTTGACTCCGAAGATTTAGTTGTTTTTTTTGGCTCCAAGGACTTGGATTGAAATTGCTTTGGTTCCGAAGAGTCTGCTACTCTTGGCTTCGGTGCCGAAGATTCTGGGGTTGACGAGACCTTGGGTTTATGTTTTGGTGCCGAAGATGGCTTTTTGGGCAGTGGTGTGGCTGGATCGATCCCGAGCTGCCTGAAGGCCTTGTGGGCTTCGGAGCCGGGCCCAGAGGCGGGGCTTCGGAGGTCTTGTTTCGGTGTCGACCCAGACCCAAAGGGGAAGGTGTTACCAGAGCCTTGTGTTTTTTTTCAGAGCCTTGGTGTTGACGTCAGTACTCACGGTTCGTTGACCTGGAGTAATCGAATGGTCTTCTGAGTCTGAATCGTCGATTTCGGAGACACTGGCTTGATCATCTTCGGTCTCCGGATCTTCGGTGCCTGCCTCGAAGACGTCTTCCGGCACAGAAACTGTTGATCTGGACATTTCGTGACGTCGAGCCCGGCGATCACGTATAGTCTTCTTAGACCTGAAAGAGTCACAGGCCTTGCAGTGTCGACTCTCGTGTTCTGGCGAGAGACAAAGGTTGCAGACCTCGTGTCGATCTGTGTGTGGAAATTTTGCCCCACCCTTGCATTTTTTAAATGGAGTCCTTTCCATATGCTGGGTGATGACGCCGATTGGCCCAACGGCCCACGTCGACGACCGGACTCGAAAAGTTCTTTGGAACTGGATACGCGGAGAGAGATCGCGATCGAAACAATACCGATCGGTGAGAGTTTTGTGCATCGAAGGGGAATCGAAACGATGTCGACCCGGAGCGCAGCAAATTACATCCGAACCCGATTGTGGAAAAAAACTATCTAAGGATGGAGTCCATGCCCATGTGCACTACTAACCAAAGAAGGAGTCACCTACCTTGTGATTACAAAGACTTCTACAATAACAAAGTGCAAACATCCGAGCTCAACACCAGATGGCGATCTATGCAAAAGTATGCGATCTACAGCTCATATGCCTCGAACAGCCTCAAGCATTGATTGTAAAAATCGAAGACTAAGTCTCTGCATGGAAGGATGCAGAAGCAAAAAAATGGTCCAAAGGAGTGTAACCCAAAAGCTGTGTACCAATACACCGAATGGATACACAAGGGTGAGACAAGAGCCTGCCAAAGAAAAACCGTGAACCAAGAAACGGAGCTACCAATGTAAAAGGGCAGGATTAGCAGAATCCTGACTCACAGTCAAAAACCAGAACAAAGAGCATTAAGTTTAAGTGACCAATGTCACAGAAAGATTAAATAAATCTCGTGATCGAGGCTTCCCACAACAGGGCGAATAAAAAAAAAAAACACCTACAGGTAGGAAAAGACCCCATGCAGGGTCTCAAGACAGACAACAGGGTGGAAGGGGGGGGTAAAATCAAGGCAGAAACACCAGATCTAATGACTGCTGTAAAACGCCCATAACAGCGTTGTAAGAACAAAGACAAAAGGGGGGGCAAACCTTAAACAGAGACATCCCCTTCTGATCGTAGAATGAGGGGGGAAAAAAAAAAAAAAAAAAAAGGGGCAGGCAAAGGGTCTGAACCTCCCCGGCTGTCCCTAAACCTACGTAAGGCAGCATCTGAATGGGCACCGAATAGGTGAGCTCCATCTAACGGCATGTCAAATAAGACTAACTGGACAGCGTATTAAAATCCAGAAGTCTGAAGCCATGCATGCCAGTGCAATGCTAAAGCAGACACCATGGTTTGACCAATTGAATCAGTGGAGTCCATTCAACACTTGATAAGCAACCTCGCTGCCTGGCGTTCATCCAAAATCAACTGGTTTTGTTCGCTCCTATTAGCCTCTGGAAACAAGGGCAATAGCTGTGCCAAGGAATCCAACAAGACACGGGAAAAACGTGAATAGATGCAAATCGTGTTAGTGGAGCGTAAATGCGCACTAGTGGAAGAGAAGACATTTTCCACAAGTCTTGCTTTCGGGACTCTTTGTCAAGTGGGGAATGGGGAAGCTTACCCATATCATGGGAATCTGTAGCGTCCTGGACCACAAAACTGTGGAGACTAGGCTGACGAAAAAGGCAAGTGGGGTTATTGGGGCAGGGTGGTACTTGTGGGCAATAATACGGTCCACAAGCATACCACACTCAGGTTTAGCCCCTGTCCCCCATAAAATATCAGAAAGTGCCTCACTAAAGAGGAGCACTGGTTCAATTCCCGACTGGCCAGGATGAAGAACTTCAGTAAGTGGGTCTGTCGACTTCTCCACTGTAGGCAGTCAACTGTAAGACATCAACCACTCAAGACTTCTGTCAAAGAAGAACTGACCTCTGAGGCAAGACCAGAAGGAGATAAGAGTAGAAGCAGGGGTGAAATCTAACCAGCTCTCTTCACCCAACTCAGCAATCCAGCTGTCCAACACAGAAGGATCTAAAAGCACTGGTTGCTCACCTCCTCATGTCCTTCCACCAACTGTTCCTGTAAAGCACCCACAGAAACCATTGGTCCCGTAAAATAAGTCGAGCGGCGCTGTATTGACGTTGGCATGGAAAGGTGGATGGGCATCGGTCGGCGCAAACAGCGACATGGACACAAGGGGAAGCAGACTCCGCAAGACTCCCAACAGTGTTGTGCATCGACTCCGGCTTTGAGCCCTCTGGCATCGTAATAACATTTGCCGGAGGAACCACTGACGTAGTGTAGGGGGGTCAGCTGATGCCGCAAGTGGCAACCCCAAGGGGCCATGCACCAGCACCACCGTGCCCAAGACCCGAACTGATGCTGAGGGCGAACACGCCAGCAAGGTCGCAGTGTCTGCACCTATCAGCTCCTTGGGTCCCGCAGGCGCTCCATAGGAAGGAAAGGGTCCAAAGACAAGAGGAAGAGCATTGAAATACTGCTGCACCTGGGTCCAAGTCGCCCCGGCTTCAGGAAAAGCAGGAAGGCGCGGGAGCGACGTCTAAGCGAAGGCCTCAGCGCCAGGGCATGCAGAGTCTCCGGAATCCACATTGTGAGTCAAAGGAGCCACAGAAGGCCGCAACTTCGATCCCTTGCGACAAGGCTTACCGTGAGAGGTAGGCAAGGACTTGGACAGCTGCCATCGACCACAGGAACAACCTCTGGACCGGCTAACAGCTTAAAAATGTAAGCATATTCCTCATGCAAAAATAGGAGTGTTAAGCAGGAGTTTAACTACAACAGGGTAAACCCCACATGCTAGACCTTATTTCTCATTTTCTGGAGAACCTATCCATTACGTTTCCACTTTATCCAGTAATATTTTACCTGTATCCCAGGACTTCAGCTCTTTGTAATTAAGTATCTTCTGCCGACAAATTAAAATGACAGTGCTTTGAGCAAAGGAAGTTTTGAGTCAGTTGTATATTAATTCAAAACAATCTACATTACGGATAAAAATACCCATAAAAACACAAATGTATAGATATCACAAAACAAAGGGAGTTGATGAGCTACGGGACAAACCATTTTTAGGATGCCAACATTAAATAGCTGGGAGTAGATCACAATAAAATGAAATAATGCTATCACTTGGTAAACACTTACTGTGTTGCATTTTTCAATGAGCAGCCGGATTTTAGGTTTCACTTTCTCAATGATTTCCACAAGTTTCTGGTTGCTCTTCAACATTCCATTTGGCATCACAAACACTTTAGTACCTATCGTCAGAAGAAAAGTTACAATTAAAGAAAGTTTATAAGAATGCTATGCAAAGTGTCTGCATTACTGACAGCTTCAGTGAGCAGGACGGTGCTTAATTTGCAAAAAGAATTAAAATAATGAATAAAAAAGGCCCAAAGTTCTATTTTAGGAGCTCGCCGCCAACATTACAGCGTGCTGGGGCTTCCAAACTAACATGTCTGCCTTGATGTCCCTTTCCTCTGCTACCCTGCACTTCCTACCTCCATTCAGCTTGCAGACTCTTTTTTAGGTCTCCCGCCTAGCGTTGCAGTGTGCAAAACTGCTCGTGCAGTGCGAGACATTTAGTAGGTAAAAATGGGGTTTCAGAAGCTGCCCTAGGAATGGCACACGCACGAGCGTGTGCTTTTCCTTTTGGGGCACGTTATTGGCGTTTGCGTGCAAGTTTTTAGGTCGAGGACCGTCCGGTCTGCCGAAGGCAGAACCGGAAGTCCGGCGATCTTATGTTTCTTAGAGTGGCTATTTAGCCCGCCTCTCTTTTTGCTTCTCCTCCATTGGCTAGCTTCCTAAACGGAGGCCAGCCATTGGAGGAGAGAGCCGTCCCTCCAATGAGTCTCCGTCTTTTTCAGATTCGGGGGCGTGTTTCGTGCTGTTCTTTCCACTTTTTAGCCACGCCCTTTTTTAGGCGTGTTTTTCTCTCCTCCAGCCAATGGCAAGAGGAGAGAAAAAGAAACACGCCCCCGAATCCGAAAAACGCCACTGCGTTTCTCCGAGGCATTTCTGCTTTGCCTCGGAGAAAGGCAGTAGTGTGCTTGCCTTTTGCTCTGCCTTGTTTGGGTTGTCACATTAACATGGCCGCCGGAGCCATAAAACTCAGTTGCCCACGTGCGTTTCCCCTCTCTCGTTTTCTCTTCCCTTTCTTTCGCTCCCTTCTCGCTCCGTCATCTCCTTTTCAGTGCGCTCTCTTCAGACTTCTCTAGCCTCTTGTCCCGGAACCAGTTCGCTCCCCAGTTATGCACCGCTGCCTCGCGGTGGCATCTGTCGCTGGCGCGGTGTCGGCTGCGAGCCAAGGGAGCGTCCCTATCATCTCGAGCCAAGTCATGCGGGTGATATCAGGAATGTGTCTATGCATGTGCTGCGTCTGTTTGTGTGGCTGTTTCTGCAGTAGTTTGTGTCTGCCTCCGTGGTGGCTGCTTCTTCCGGTTTGTTTACTGTGTGCGCGATTGCTGGGTTTGAAACTGCCTGAGTAGTATGTGTTTTTTTTATTTAGAGAAGCTTGTGTGCTCGTGTATGCCCCTTGCCCGCCCCCCTCCCCGGCATCTCGCTGATATCCTCGCGGCTCCACAGTGTTGACCCCCCCGGGGTTCGGCTCTCAGCCCTGCGTGTCAGGGGCCAAACGCAGCCACCCCCAATCTCTAAGGGCCCCTTTCAGCCCCAGACATCTGAATATTTGTGACGTGGGAGTCTCAGCCCCTCCATCACATCTTGCGGTGGGGGAGGGGGGTATTTTGATTTACGCCAGCGCTGCTAAGTGCTGTTTGGAAGGTTGCTTTAATACAACAGCTGCCAGCTCTTAATTCGCAACCATTGGCATACTAGAATCCGCCTTGTGTACAACCACCCCAACAAGCATACCAACACATGGGGGGCTTTGTGTAAATAGCGCCAAGGGCAAAACCAAATTTGGCACCACCACCAGCGCCTTCCGTCAAAAAAATTCCTAGCACCGCCTGTTTCAGCTCTGTTTGTTTTGAGTCCGAGAGTGTCATACATCCTACATACCCCCCACGAGTCTTTAAAGCAAAGATTACCCCTCCCTCCCCCAGTGCTTTAAGACCCTCATGGGTGAGTAGTAGCGCTTTACAAGCCCCTGACTGATTGATAAGTTGGTTAAAAGCTAGGGTTGAATACGACACTGGCAGTTCATGCAGAAGAACAGTGTTTAGAGGCTGCTGTGTGTGGCCTGTGTGCAGAGAGCTGCACACGCCCTTTGCTGTGTGTCTCAGGTGCTCCCTCGTGGCACCAGGAGCGACCATATCTGCCGACATTGTTCCTTTCCTAAAACAAAACACCCCGAGCCTGGTTAGGGTGTTTTTATCCCCACAGTTCCGCAGTCTCTCGTTCACTTCCGAGACCTGCGTCACACATGTTCACGAGGCTATCTTCCT
The DNA here is from genome assembly GCF_964204655.1 of Triturus cristatus. NCBI lineage: Eukaryota > Metazoa > Chordata > Amphibia > Caudata > Salamandridae > Triturus > Triturus cristatus. The sequence goes on along the minus strand of NW_028187863.1, from coordinate 129,956 downwards.
TTTATGTTTTAACGACCATCTGAAGTTCTGCCTCTTGGGAGCCTCACAACTTTGGGCTCGGTGGCTAACAGGCCACACACACAGACCGCCCTTCCCCACCTCCCACCGCTTCCTTCTTGCAGAGGGCCTGTCTCTCCTGGTCTTGCACGGGCCAGGCTACAGAAGTATTCATGGGGAGTGGTGTCCCCAAACTTGAAGCCCCACCCCCTCACTCAGGGCCTCGCAGGCCTGGCTACTGTGCTGAGGGGGCCACCCGCACTGCGGGGGGCCTTAGTTATGCCACTCTTCCTGGGTAAGATCCAGTACTTCAATCTGAAACGGCATCAGATATAGCGCCCAGAAGAGGGGGGTGAACATACCACTTCTCGGATCCCCCACTCCCAGTTTTATACCAGTGAGTGGATTAAGGAGAAAACCTTTGTGCGTGAGTGGTTGGTTCTAAGCATTCAAGATGCCACAACAGTAACAATATAGAAATGACTAGGCCATGTGCAGGCCTTTTACATTGATTCACTCCCAGTGAATACCACGGGTGGTCTCGCCCAATCTGGTGTCCCCTGATCCAAGGATTCCATGAAGGAACAGACCTGTAAGGAACAAAGCCATAATCTTTTCGTACAATGTCCCAAACACCCCATCCAGAAACAGACCTATCAATACAAGGCCTCGTACACAATCAATATTCAGAAACAGTAACCCATTAATTAAAATTCACAGGCACTCTATCAATATTCAGGAACAATAATCTATTAACAGAAGCTGCCATGCACTCTAGTACTATGACAAAAACAGAAAATACATCAATACCGCATGCCCAAATCGCCTACTGATAAAAAGTCTCTGAAACCCTATGAATATTCAGAAAATACAAACTATATAAGAAAATCTTATACCAATAATCAATATCCACAATAACCCAGGTATTCTGCTAATTCTGCAAGGCAGACAGCCCTGGGCAATTTTTTGGGGCACAAGCTCTTCTTGTTAGTGGTTATTGGTCAATGCTTCTTGTGAAATACAGGACTCGATTATTTGCAGTCAGCCTCGCATAATGCACAGGGGGTAGCTTCTTAAGGAAGATTGGGGGGAGGGAGGGGTATGTACGTCAGATTTCCCAACAATCACGCAGGTTAAAATACATTATATGCACTCTCTCTCTATCTCACTACCTCACTCTCTATCACTACATCACTATCTATTTCTATCTCACTCTCACTACCTCACTATATCACAACACACTCTCTCAAAACTTCACTACATCACTCTCTCACTACCTCGCAAATTCACTCTCTCTTTCTAACTCACTAATTCACTCTCTCTATCTCACTACCTCACTCTCTCTCTCAAATACACTAAGTCACTTACACTCACTCTTTCACTACCTCACTACATCACTCTCTGTTTCTATCTTAATACCTCACAACATCCCTCACTACCTCACTCTCTTTCACTACCTCAATCTTTCTCTATCTCACAACCTCACTCACTGTTTCTATCACACTACGTCAGAAAATACCTCACTCACTAACTCACTCTTTCACTACCTCACTCTCTATCTACCTCACTCTCTCTCACTACCTCACTCTCTATTTCAATACCTCACTCTCTCTCTAATGCAATAGGTATCACATATGCAAAAAAAAAAACTAATGCCAATAGAAATGACAATGCCATTTATTTAGGGATACAAAAATGATTAAAAAAATAATGAGCAATACCAATAGCTCTACCTATAATATTGCCGAGACCATTGCATTGTAAATGCTTGTTTACAAAGCCAGCACACAATAGGCCAAAGGCGGGTGCATTGCTCTGCCCACGGCCTATTGGTGTCTATTACGCGCACCAGGCTGTCATGTGGTTTCAATTATCGTACCCAGACACAGGCGCGATAATTGAAACCACATGGCTTGCTGTGGCGCGCACGCGCACCACTCGCGGGATTCTTTTTTGGATCCATTTCCCAGGGAAGCAACGAAATGAATAAACCACTGACGTCTTGTTACACCTGAAGCGGGTGGTGCGGTCCGTCTTCTTGTCTCAAGTCGCACAACAGCCCATGGCAGGCCTGCCGTGTTCAGCCGCTGCACCCTGTGGTGTGGCTTCCATGGCATGCTGGTGTCTGCCCGTGCACAGGCAGCAAACACAGGCAGCCTCGGCCTCCAGGCCGGGCCTCGCTCGGATCACTTCATAAATTGACGGCTCCTGAGCCCTTGCACGGATTGCATAATTGTTGGTAATTATGCATCACTGGCGCTGCACAGGATACATGGCCCGGGCCTCTTAAGGCACCGGGCGCACCCACGCGTGCCAAGGCCGTAGACTGGAGCCCCCACTCGCCCCGTGTCTCCGAGGGTGCTAGGCGCACCTACGTGTAGTGTTGCGCAACGGACCAAACCATTGTCCGAGGGTCCTTGTGTGTGTCAGGGTCACACCCCCCCCCCTTTAGCATGGCTGTAGTTGGGTACGCCCGACGTCCCCACGGACGGCACGCACAAGAAGCAATAAAGAGCCCAGGGCGCTGGGCGTGGGCAGGCATTCCACTGACCACCATTGCAGTTCACGTGTGGAGCAGTATTTATTTCTAGGCCCTAGGCCCGACATCACATTGGCGACGAGGGGGTCTCGCCACCCCATCGCATGCTCCGTGAACCCACGCTCTTGCCCAAGGAGCGGTTCACAGCACCTGCAGCAGACCCTGCCCCGCGAAGCAAGCGGTGCTCCGGCCCCGGCCTCTTCAGCACGTGTGGCCCCCAGCTGCCTCTGGCCCTTGGACGCCCTGCGAGGTCCCCCTGCTGGCCTCACCTGCCTGGCTGTGCCCCCGGCGGCTCCTTCAGGCCCCGACGACTGCCTCCTCCCTCCCCGGAAGCCTGCTTCTCCAGCGGAGCCTGCACGCGCGCAGCGCCAGGACCCGCCTGCCAAGTCTCACGCATCTCGCGTGCAACACGAGGCCGGGTCCTGCCATTCCCCACGCATCTCGCGTGAGGCCCGTTTTTTCTGTCTGGAAGGTCCCTGATCGACTCTGTCGCCTTCCCAGCGGTCCCTGACCCTCGGCGCAGTCTACAAGCCCGCGGACTATGCCAGGGAAGTTGGTGTGGATCCCTGAAGAGGGCAAGTGAGGCCCCCCGCAGCCATCCTCGGCGACCATGGCCAAGGTGCCTCACCTGGAGCCATTCGAAGTCACCGGCACCCCCCCCATCTCAAGCCGCACGGTGGAAGAAGTGGGTGGAACAACTGGAGAACTACTTCGTGGCGGCGGACGTCGCGGTTGAGCGGAGGCGTGCCATGCTGCTACACCTAGGAGGTGAGGCGATCCATGACATTTCAAAAGACGTGGTAGAAGGTGGGCCGCCCAAGACGTACGCCACGCTGCGCGACGCTATCACGGCGTACTTTGAACCGTTTGCTAGCGCGGACTATGAACGATTCCTGCTCCGCCAGGCCCGCCAACTCCCAGAAGAGTCGGTGGACGTCTTCTACGCCAGGTTGAAGAAGCTAGCCAGCACGTGCACTCTCCCCGATGCGGATGATGAGATCCGCGCCCAATTCATCCAAGGCTGCGCGTCGTCAAAACTCCGCGAGAGGGTGTTGGAGGCGGACAACATGCCCATGCGTGACATCCTCGCGCTAGGGCGATCAAAGGAACTGTCCAAGGCCAGAGCCGCGCACATGGAGCCTAAGCCGGCGGTCGCAATCAAAACGGAGCCGGTGTGCGCCCTCAAGACGGAAGTTGCCGACACTCGCACGAAGCAACCCCAGCGGAGAAACCCGAGACCAGTCCAGCCATCCCCCGGCCGAGCCTGTGGGTGGTGCGGGGGAGTGACGCCTCACAGAGGAGCATGCCCGGCCCAAGGCAAAGTCTGCAGCGCATGTGGCAAAGCCAACCATTTTGCGAGTGTGTGCCTGTCAACGTCAAGAAAGAAGCAAGGAGGCCCGCCTGGGAGGGTAAGACAGCTGGTACCACTACCCAGCACCTCCACCAGCAGCGACATGGACGACGACGAGGCGGACGTAGCCTCTGTACATGTCGTGCGGATGCTCAACACCCTGGCAGCGACGCCCTCGGCAGGGCCCATGTGCACAGTCACTGTACAAGACCAGGCCGTAGCCGCTCTGATCGACACCGGTGCGTCAATCAACCTGATGGCCGCCAGTGTATACCGGACGCTGAGGAACGCGCCGACACTCCATCCAACGAGGGTGCAAGTATACGCCTATGGCACCCATCGCCCACTACGCCTGTGCGGGGCCTTCAGGACAGATCTGTCCCACGACACTACTCGGCTGCAAACCAAAGTATACGTGTCACAGGAAGGAACGGGATTCCTGCTTGGGTGCCGAACAGCCCAAGACCTGGGTCTGATCCACTTTGCACTCAACGTCCAAACCCGCAATTTGGACCATCTGGTGCAGGAACATGTGGCCCTGTTTGAAGGGATCGGATGTCTCAAAGGACCCGCCATCCACCTCCACATCGACAGGTCAGTCGCCCCGGTGGCCCTCCGGCACCGACGCATTGCGTTTCACCTACGACCCAAGGTAGAAGCAGAACTACGGACACTCGAGCAGGCAGGAATTATCGAAAGGGTGAGCGGACCCACCCCATGGGTGTCACCCATCGTAGTAGCCAAGAAGCCGAAACAGCCGGATGCAGTGCGGATTTGCGTTGTCATGCGCATCCCCAACCTTGCCATCAGGCGCGAACGCCACCTGACGCCGACCATAGACGACATAGTCGGAGAGCTATCGGTCTCAAAGTGGTTCTCAAAAATGGACCTAAGATCAGGATATCACCAGATCCTCTTACACCCGGACTCCCGCCCGATCACCACCTTCTCCACACACGCCGGCCTCTGGCGCTACACCCGGCTCAACTTTGGGATATCGAGTGCAGCGGAGGTGTTCCAGAACATTATCCAGAACGTCCTACAAGGGCTGGACGGCGTCTTAAACGTCAGTGACGACATTCTAGTCCACGCCCCAACCCTGGACGTACATATCCGACGCCTCCCGGCTTCAGGAGCGAGGGCTAACCCTCCACAGGGACAAATGCGATTTTCTGCGTAAAGACATTAGCTTTTTCGGATACCGATTCTCCAACCAAGGAATAGGCCCGGATCCGGAGAAAGTCAAGGACATCCACGCGGCCCCCGCGCCTACCTCCGTGACGGCTGTCCGCAGTTTTCTGGGGATGGTCACCTACTGCAGGAGGTTCATCAGAGACCTGTCCGAACTCACTGGGCCCCTCCGCGACATCACCAAAGCCTCCGCCACCTGGGAGTGGGGCCCGGCACAGCAAAAGTCGTTCCAGAAAACCAAGGAGGCGATCTCAGCCGACACGACCCTGGCGTACTTCGATCCCCGGAACGAGTCACAACTCGTAGTGGACGCCAGCCCGACAGGCCTAGGGGCCGTGCTGGCCCAGCAGCAAAGGTGTGGAGAGTGGGCCCCCGTCGCGTATGCAAGCAGAACCCTCACGCCTACGGAGCAGCGGTACTCGCAGATCGAGAAGTAGGCCATCGCCATCCTGTGGGGGTGCCGCCACTTCCACATTTACCTGTATGGACACCCGTTCGTGGTAATCACGGATCACAAACCCTTGGTCCCGCTGTTCCAAGGCTCCTCGTCACGCCCTCCCCCGCGGATAGAAAAATGGGTACTCCAGCTTCAAGAATTCCATTTCACAGTGGAGTACCGACCAGGCGCCCGAAACCCAGCCGACTTCCTGTCCAGACATGCCCGCCCGGCTACGGACGCGGAAGCCACGGAAGCTGCAGCCACAGAGGAATATGTCCGGATGATTGTGGAAAGGTCCAGACCCCTGCCGATGTCACTGGAGGAAGTGGCGCTAGCTACCAAAGAAGATGATTGTCTCCAGATGGCAATCCGAGCGGTCACGTCAGGAAACTGGAAGCCGCTCCAAAGTCCGTCGTCTTTTCGCACGCCAGAGGCTCAAGCATCACTGAAGGCGCTCCACCTTGTCAGGAACGAACTGTCTGTGTCTCCCGAGGGCTGCCTCCTGAGAGGTCCCCGCCTGGTGCTGCCTAGCAGCCTCACCCAGCAAGCCGCCCTCCTGGCGCATGGCGCACACCAAGGCATCGTCAAGTCAAAGAACCGCCTCAGGTGCAAGCTCTGGTTCCCGGGGCTCGACAAGATGATAGAGGACACGGTCCAGCGATGCCCTGTGTGTTTGGCGACCAGCCTACCCGACCCCCCAGCACCAGTAATCACTGAAGAGGGCCCTACCTCACCATGGGTACGAGCCAGTGCTGACTTTGGCAGCTTACCTTGGGGAAGATACATGCTAGTGGTGGTAGACGATTTCTCGCGATACCCAGAGGTAGAGATCCTTCCCTCGACAGCCGCAACGGAGGTGATCCCCAAGCTGGAGAAAATCATGGCCACCCACGGACTCATAGGTGAGCTGCGCACGGACAATGGTCCACCGTTCAACGGCGCTGAGTTGGCCGAGTACCTGCAGTCCCACCGCATCAAGCACCGACGCATAACCCCGAGGTGGCCGCAAGCAAATGGGGAAGTTGAGAGACTAATGAGGACTCTAAACAAAACTATTCAGATCGCCCTAGCGGATGGCCTAAGCTTGGAGCTAGCCCTCTACCAATTCCTGCGCGAATACAGGCTGACGCCTCACAGGGGTCCCTCCGAGCCGCCTGTGTCTGGGCCGAGCAATCCAGGATACCATCCCGCACCACCCCGTGTGGGAGTCGTCACCAAGCCCGCCCAACCGCTCCACGGAAAACCGAACAAAGACCAACCAGGAAGCCTCCCGGAAGAGGAGAGCCGCTGACAGTACGATCCAAGTCGGTGACCGGGTGCTAGTGAAGGACCGCCACCCCGGGGGAAAGTTCCGCCTGCCATTCGAGCTAGCCCCGTGGACTGTCACAAACGTCAAAGGGACCCTGATCACGGCGATCAGGGACGGTGAAGAAGTCACTAGAAATGTATCGTTCTTCAAGAAAGTCCCATATGAAGTTGAGGAAGACCTTCCGGAGATAGGGGACTACCACCCAGCGCCATCTCCCGGCCCTCGGAATCCCGCAGGAGCTGATGATCCACGCGTGGCGGAGAGTACAGGAAAGAGTTCTACCACGCAAACCCAGAGAGAGGAGGTGTCACACGGAACGCAAAGCCGCCCGGGCACGGTGGAGGCGGACAGTTCAGAGGACATGTTTCACACCCCACCGGACGGGCGCAGCCAGAGCAAGTACCATCTACGCCCGTGCCCGCGACCATCCCAGAGGTATCGAGACTTTGTGGCCCGCTGTCAACCCCTGAAGTGATGGTCGGCTGCACCTCCACCAAGACCAAGTAAGACTGTTCTATTGTTTCCCTCATGAGACTCAGAGACTGTTAAAGATGTTGTGCCGCGTTAGGCGGTGTGTTTTGTTTGTTTTTCATTTCTGGGTAAAGGAGGAATGTAGTGTTGCGCAACGGACCAAACCATTGTCCGAGGGTCCTTGTGTGTGTCAGGGTCACACCCCCCCCCCCCTTTAGCGTGGCTGTAGTTGGGTACGCCCGACGTCCCCACGGACGGCACGCACAAGAAGCAATAAAGAGCCCAGGGCGCTGGGCGTGGGCAGGCATTCCACTGACCACCATTGCAGTTCACGTGTGGAGCAGTATTTATTTCTAGGCCCTAGGCCCGACATCACACCACGCATGCCATGGCTGTGTACTGGAGCTCTCCACGCCCCCGTGTGCCCCAGTGTCTGAGGGCACCGGGCACACCCACGCGTGCCATGGCTGTGTACTGGCTCTAATGGAAGGTATGTTTCAAAAGCAAAAGGATGTTGGATTCATCACGCTTCTCAAAAACAGGACCGATGCAATCATTGGCCTATTGTTATTTTTTCCACTCTATTTTTTTAAAAAAATAGCATTTAAAATGCGCAACTTGCTGAGTGGCACGTCGTGGTAATGGCCTGCGTACGGGCCCTTAGCTCATTTGCATGTCACTCTCTGATCCGGGAATGGCCGCTTTCCTTTAAGCCCCTGCTGCCCTTCTGCCTTGGTGCAGACATATCTGACCAGCGCCCCCGCCTCCTCGCAGCTATCCACAAACTATCGAAACTGTGGAATCCAGCTCCTAATCTTGCAAAGCCAGGCTTCCCAGGCATCATCACGGGGTTGATCTGCACGATAAAAGGCTTTGCTCGCTGCGTGCTACTGGCGGTGTGAACACGTGTGGGCTGGTGGGCGGTTTGCTTTCTGCTGCCTCCCTGCTCCTGCCCTGGAAGGAAACACAGGCGAATGCAGGCGCAAGTATCCCAGTGGATTAGAAGCCTACGTCAGCATGCCCACTGCGCTATAGTAACTGGTATTCGCCCCCCAGGTGGGAGAACTTGCTTGCTGCCCAGAAACATCTCAAGAAATGATTTTAGTGCGGGGGACCCATAAGGGGGCCAGCTTGAAACTGGTGGAGCCCACGGCAATGACGAAGAGGGTGCTTACACTGGCGAATAGGGTGCACACATCCAGGGCCGGCTAACGCATTGGCTAGCTTTGCCTAGGCCCGGGGCGCCAATATTCCGAAGGGTGCAGCAGGGAGCAGCCTGACTTAATGTGATGCAAACAGCAGCTCGTTCATCCCAATTGGTCTAAATTGGGTCCCGTTAAATACTTTGTAATGAGCCCTTAATTTACCTCTGCCTAATTGTTAGCACCCCATCAACCCCATGGACTCCTCCCATCTTCCTCACACCTCCTGCCGTCCCACCACAACGAACCCAGTCCCCACAACAAACACCAAATGTTCTTTCTGCCCAGGGTGCTCTTCTGGTCAATCTGATTTAGGGCTGGCCCTGAACCCACCCACGCCTAAGTCTGCTACAAATGCGGTGGTGCTGAGGTCACACTCTGCATGCATTCCATTGGCCATGCTCTGTTGTCCAAGGAATTGAAAACAAGCATTTACAATGCAATGGTCTCGGCATTGTTAAAGTTAGAGCTATTGGCATTGCTCATGACATTTTTGTTTATGTTTTAAAAACATTTAAAGAAACGGCATTGTTATTTACAATGTCAATAGCTTAATCACTCTCAAAAGCGAGATTTATTATGCGAGCATTATTTGGGAAGTTTGGCAAATCCATAATTATGAGGAAAACGCTGCAGCATCGCAAAATGCCAGTGGCCCAGACTAATATGCATGATTAGTATTTGGATTCCATGCCCATTCCTTCTTTGTCCTCTCTGCTGAAACTGCTGTCTGAAGTGTCAAATTTTATTAATACTAAACAAAAATCGCACTACCGTGCCAGGGCCAGACTTGGCGTTGATAATGATTGTTTGAAAAGGGAACTTTGAAAGGATACGAACTTGACCAATTCTGGTTTCAAAATATAAGAGAACACTGTAGAGGCATGCGTCTACCGACTGTTATATATAATTTGGGATATATTTCTTAATCTGTCGAGTTCAGCCACTGCATGATTATATTGTTGTCTCTTTTTGAAACTCAGGAGCAGTAACATTGTCGTGGTGTCACTAGGGCTTCAAGTGGATGCTTTTTCAATATTATATACAAGCCACAGTTTCTCGTCTCAGATGCCCTTTGTGCACACGGCGGGGATCTAAAGGCAGTTCGGTTCTAAATAACCAGCGTCACTAGGGCAAGTTCTCACCGCTTTTGGCCGTCCTTTTTGAGGTTAAATTTCTGAGGACTCGTCCGTCTGGTTTTAGAGGCCGCCCCGTTGCACTGTAGGATGTGGATCTCCTTGTAATTTCAGGGCTCACATCTCCTCGTGTTTCATAGGCATTTTTCCAATGGCTGTGTCCGGAATTCCCCCATGTTCTGGGTTGAAATTGCGTTGCTTCTGTGTCCTTTGCCTGTTGCCTCGCAGGGCCCCTCGAAGCAGCCCTTCCTAGCGCCTTTGCGCGAAGGGAGGCAGGCCTGCCCCGGGGAGTGACACTGGGCACCCGCGAGAAGGCGCGAGGAGGGAAAACAACCCTGTGCGCAGCTCTCCCAGGCAGCGAAGAGCAAAGTTCAGACCAGGCGCCCCTCCCGCGAGTCAGAGGGCAGGGTGTGTGAAGGGCGGGAGAAAAGGCATACAAGAGAACCTCTGAAGAACGAGCAGAGGGACTGGGCAGTGTGCAGGGAGACCACTCTCACCGGTGGGGGGTTGGAGGGAGTGGAATGTGACAGTACAGATATTTAATTCTTGGCTTTTGTTTGTGGTCTGGAATTGAAAAGACGGCCGGGGAACTGTGGAGAATGCAAACAAGCGTTCTTCTAAGACGCTGGAATTGAAGAGACGGCCGGCCGGGGAACGGTGGAGAATGCAAACAAGCACACCACTGCCTTTCTCCGAGGCGAAGCAGAAATGCCTCGGAGAAAGGCAGCGGAGCTTTTGGATTCAGGGGCGTGTTCTGCTGTTATCTCCTCCAGCCATTGGCTGGAGGAGATAATTAGACTTTCTGCAAAAAACACGCCCCCGATCCGAAAAGGACGGGGCTTGATCGGAGTGACGGGACCTCTTCTCCAATGGCTGGCCAGCATTGAAGAGGCCAGCCAATGGAGAACAGGGGAGAAGAGGGGCGGGTTCAAGCCCCTCTTCTCCAAAACATTAAATCTCTTGACTTCCGGTTCTGCCTTCGGCAGACCGGATGGTCCCGAGACCTAAAAAGGAACCTGAGCTTGCTTGAGGCACAGTCCGAAAGTGATACCATGAATAAATTACATGTCAAAATTGGAGGCCAGGTATTGTCAGTGCACACTAGCCCAAATTTTACAATTGTTCCCAAACGAAAGAATCATTTATCACAATCAATATAGACAAATGAAAAGCAATAGAGTGCTAAAGGGGAGATGCCACCAATGTTCCCGAAGGAAGACAGTGTCCATGTAATATAAATAAATCCCTGAGCGCTCCACAAGAGTACACTCCAAAGCTGAGAATCTTCAGAGTTAATGTAGTCAGAAAAGGTCGAAAATCATGTATGCAGTAGTCTTCAAGAGATTTTATTTTTCACAAAAGGTTTAAGCATCAGTCTATGGTGCACCGGCTCCTTCAGAGAAACACTTTCCAAAACGTATTTCGGCGTTGAACAAATTCTTTCCAACCAACTTCTTCAGGGCTGATCTGAATTTTAATTTTCAAATTACAATGCTCAAGATGTGGAAGTAACCAATATACTGCCTGCAATATATTGTGTTGCGGCCATGCTTGGATGATTGTTGCAGGATGATACTTTTGGCTGCGGAGCACTCTCCCTTCTGAATCCAACACACATACTTAATTATGGAGTTTTCCGTTTGAATTACTTTACTTTGCATAATTTAAGAGCCACCAGGATTTTAGAGGGCACCCTGTGAAGCTAAAATGAAAGCCTTTGCAGTACCATCTAAACTTACTATTTACTAACCACCAGCTATTTACTAGCTATGACTATTTACTAACTACCAGCCGAGGTGAGGGGCAGAGTAGCGGGGTCAGGAAGAACCTCGTCAGTCATGGAACCCCTCTTCAGGTATCCATGACGACACCCGGGCAGGCCAAAAGAAACTCTACAGGAGTTGCTTTACTTCTATGCACAGGGTGTGGACAGCACCGCAGACCCAATTGCTCTCCCCCACCCCAAGAAGCTGTATTAACAGCTCCTTTTACCAGGTCATTCATAATGAGCGCCTATTACTGTGAGGGTGGGGACCTGCAACCTAGTTTACTCTTTCACCAGCTTCCTCGAGTCAGACTCTGCCAACCCAGCCCAGTATACCAGACATAGTCCAGTATACCAGGCATAGTAGATTACTTAGAACAACAAGGTATTTGGAAGTGCCCATCGATAGCTCTGCTGGCATCCAGAGTCCTCCTAAGAATTTTGAGGGCCCTGGGCAAAACAACTTTGAAGTTTGTTACCTAATTTCTGATAATTGAAGACTGCCTGCTGCTAAACAACATCAAATTATACTTAAACTTTTACACAAAGCACAGCTGCAAATTGTCTTGCCTAGGGTCACACATTTGCAAAAACACACAATTGTTTTAAGGCACTGAGCGTGGCATCTTCAGAAAATAATTTATGAGTTACTGGAACAGAGAACTTCAAAGAGTAATTACAGCAGAGAGTGAAATGAACCTTGCACTGAAGTGAACCACTATAGAAATACATTGGCTTGCTGCAAGGGTCAATATAACATGGAGCAGGCAAGAACACCAGCTACATTGAGTTAAAATAAAGGGCACTGAAGAAGAAGGTGGCCAGCTCTCATCAGTGCAGTGTTCAGAGAGAGAAAACATTGCGCATGAATGGATTTACAGCACGTCTTGCAGCAAACAGAGGTGCTCGGCACAGGAAGAGAAGACATAAAGTACAGGCTGGGCAGAAATTACAAAGGCAGAAGAAAAGTTAGAAGCCCAGATGAATGCATTAGTGACAATCAATCATGCAAGTTGAAATCCCTCGTGAAAGCAAACACTGCTGCACAAGGAAGCAACAAACTAGTAACAGAAAACAACTTCAAATTAACTGTTAAAAAAAACACAGTGGGAAGAGAACAGACGGGGAGAGATCATGACTAGACACACACCCTCAATAAGAAACACGCATTTGCAATGCAATAGGTCTCGCATTAATGAATGTTTGAGCTAATAATAATGCAACACCAATAGCTCAAACTTTCAGTAATGTGAGACCTATTGCATTGTAAATGCTTGTCTTCTTTACTTTGTCAATTTTATATTCTATTTCTCCTTTCATTGTCCGCCTCTCTTGCCATAGGTCAGTTAGAAGATAGCAAATAAGTTTGGTTCCCCCAAGAAGCTCAAATTAAGTACTAAAAAAGGTAATGGTCTTTCTGTTCCTCCAGCACAAAAGAGCAATGAGAAGTAGTTTACATGGACAACAGAAGTGAAAAATTCTTTGTAAAGGGACGGTGGTAGAGCTAAATACTAATAAGGTCTCACTGGTAAAATAATGTAAACTTACTGTGCAGCTGGTGGAAAAAAAGGTTTGCTATACCACATTCTATTTGCATTTATATACTGCTGCCTACCCCTGGAGAACCACTAAATTGCATTTATGTACAAGTAGCATATGTTCTTTGCGGTTAGCACACTTGAGCACTAAATGCAGTCATGGACAAGTAGGCAAGTGCATTTTGACCCAAGTTTCGGTTCTGTGCATGTGTGGCAGAAATTGCTCATAACGCATCCCTGTAAGTGCTAAGCCTACATATGATTGTAGGAGAGCGTATGAAAAGGGATGCAGGTATGCGAGTGTATAAATCCCATGGTGGTGAGGTCTATCGATTTATACCCTTAGAACATGGAGCAAAGGGATGTGCCTAGAGGTGAAGAGTGGCATTGTTAAGGCATATGGTATATTGATCTAAAATGTTTCCTCAGTCCACCCAAAAGTGGTAGAGGAGCAACCCAAATGAAGGAACAAGTTACTTACAGTACAACTATTTGCATGTAGCATAGCAGATCAACGTGCTCTGCATCTAGTGCTAGCCCCAGACATTTGTAACTTGTTTTTCTTCAAGATAGAGTCACAAGACCCGTTGTGCACAATAGACCCGCACACTGGCTCCATCTCAGATTGCCTTCTGCTGAGAGGGTGATAGGAGTGCAGTGTCAAAGAAGGTGGTGTGGTGACAAAAAAGATGGCGTGCAAAGTAAACATTGTTAAAGCATATGGAAAATATCAGTAATCAGCGCTTTTCTTCTGGAGAGAAGGGTGGGCACTTGTGAATCTACAGGTATACAACCTACAAACCAATGGACTTTTTTTCATTCCTGTTATTTACCATTAAACAGATGCTTCCATAAAAACAGTACAATATACATAGTGGTGGTTCAGCGTATACAAACACATAGCATCCTTTCACAGTGCACATTCCCACTAGACCACTGTTGCCCCTAGGTGTTCATCACTAACCGAAGCTGCAAGCTCCCTGACCATGGGCCCCCCTCATGTGGTTCTTCAATGGTCCCTATAGTTCATCCATGCCCCCCAAATCTTTTCCCACTTGCATGGGCACCCTCTGCTCTGGTATACAGTCTGTTCGGTCCGCTGACACCAGTCCGAGTCAGTTTTCCAGCATTCAACAGTTAGTACCTCCTCTGCGCCCCACAGCCGAGCAATATTCCTTTTAGCTACCGCACCCGCCAATGCGAGCCAGATTGTGGCCCATAAGGGCCAGATTATATCCCCAGTCACACCTAAAATATGCCACCTTGCATCTACCGGGACCGTTGTCTCAACGAAAGTGGACATCACCTGGGACAGATTTTCCTAGTACCTCTGAATCTTGGGGCTTGCCCATAGGATATGGAAACATTTCCTGATCTCACCACATCTCCTTACACATTCCTCAGATACACAATTGCCAATACGGTATTGCACGGTTCTGAGGGCATATGACCTATGAAGAATTTGGAGTTGAACTAATCAGAACCGTGCTCTCACTGCTATTCCTCTGGGGGTTTGCAGGGCCTCTGCCCAGTCATCTTCGATGAGACCAACGTCCGGCGCCCACGCCTGTCTCAGTGGTCCCAGGGGGTCTGGTGAGGTATTTATCAGTTTCCTATACATTAGGGATATGGCGCAATCAATCGTTGGATCAAGCAGAAGCCTATCCTCCAGTGGTGCGTATTCTGGGGGCGAATCCCCCTATTTCAAGTGGCAGTGAAGTGCGTGTCGCAGCTGCAAATACCAAAAGTACTCACCCTTCCCCCATCTGGTATTCTGCCTGAAGGGTGGCAAAGGCTAACATTTTCCCACTTATCCAAACATCGCCCAGGAGGTCTATGCCAATATTGCTCCATCCATGAAAGCCCTTAAGGCGTGCGGTTTCAGCCAGATAATCCCCCCTCCCATCACAGGGTTTGCTCTGTTAGTTTTGCCTCCCACCCTGTTGTCTCGGTTGCCTTCCGCCATACTGTGATCACCGTCCACTTGTGGGTAGGGATGAACTTCTTACGCCTTCTTTTCGTGTAGAGTGCAGAGAGATAATTACCCCACCCAGGGCCATTCGGTTGACCCGATATGCGGGCTCCTCGGTCGAAGAGAATACCCACCCGTTGACATTCACAAGCTGTGTCGCCCAGTAATACTTTCTAATATCTGGTACCGCCAGCCTTCCCTCATACACCCTCCGTTGTAGCTTCTGAAGGGCAATTCTGAGACTCTCTTACCCCCCCACCCCCCACACACAGCAACGTACGCTGCTCTGACTAAATCACACGAAAGAAGGCCTCTGGGATCAGAAAGGGAGTGTTCTATATCGCGTATTGTAGGCGCGGGAGAGCCAGCATTTTAAACAAGACTGCACGTCCCGTGAGAGACACCAGTAGGCGACGCCAGTGTGCCACATCTCCCCTTAATCTATCTAGTTGTGCGTGTACGTTTAGGTGAAAAATGTCCTCCTCAGATTTGGTAATCCAAATTCCCAGGTATTCAAAAGTCGCTTTGTGCACCAGGTCTTTGCACGCTGACGTCAACTCAGGAGGCTCTCCTGCCAGCGAGAACACAAGGGATTTATCCCAGTTGATGCGGTACCCAAAGTACGCACCAAAAGATCGTATAATGTGCATGAGTCTATGGAATGTTTGTCTAGATCTATGGGCATAAAGTAGGATGTCGTCCGAATAGTGGGAAATACGCTCTTCCCAGCCCCCTCCTATATCAATGTCACATACCAATGGGTCCCTTTGTACCCATGAGGCCAGTGGTTCGAGCGCAAAAAGGATCGGCAAGAGCGGGCATTCCTGCCGTGCACCCCTATGCAGTTTGAGAACCCTGGACATGGCCCCTTTCACCCTGACCCAAGCCAAGCCCAACCCATTCACGGAAGCTCGGGCCAAATCCCAATTTGGCCAAAACTGCGAACAGGTATGGCCATTCGATACTGTTGAATGCCATATGAGCGTCAAGCGACAGGAGTGCTGCCGGCATCTACGGCTGTTCTGAAACCATATGCATCACTCCATATAAGCTTCGGAGGTTTAATCTGGTGCTCCTATGGGGCATGAAGCCAGACTGGTCCGAATGTATCAAAGATTGAACGACCCAGCCTAGCCTGTTCGCTTACACCTTCGCCAACACTTTGGCCTCAAAGTTAAGCAGCGAGATAGGCCTATAGGAGCTGCAGAGCTCCTGAGGCTTCCCCTTTTTTGGAATCGTGACAATGGGCGCCGTTCGCAGGTCTCTCGGCAGTTGGCCCACTGCCTTTGCTTCTTGGAACATGTCGAGCATGTATGGTGCAATAATACCGGCCATGGCCCCTTCAACTTCTTCTATTGACAGGTCCGAGTCAGCAGCTTCCCTGTCTTCTACACTAAGCTTTGTCGGCACTATGTCTTTTAGAAATTCATTGCAGTCATCTTCCGCTCTCCCGGTGTGCGATTGGTAAATCTACCCATAGTATTGAGCAAAGGTCTCCGCAATATCCGCACCTGTGGTGCCCTCTCGGAAGTTCGGATTCCAGAGACCCAGTTACGACTTCTGTCCCTCCTTTCCAGCCATGCTGAGTTTATTGGCTTTGTCACCCAGGTCGTAAACATGCCTCTGGGTCGCTAGCGCATGTGCTCTGGCCAGGTTTTCTCCTAGATTTCTAAGCTCCTTTTGTTTGAGCTGAATGGTGTGTCTGAGCCCTGCATTGCCCCGGGGTCCAATCCTAATGCCGATTCAAGCGACATTATCTCTTGTTCCAAACTGTCGCATTGTGCCCGGTTCTCCTTACGTTTAACCCCAGCTGTTGCCAGTACAAAATCCCTAGAGACCGCCATGTATGCCTCCCACAACACGCAATAAGATTGCATGGACCCAGAGTTATCCGCAAAGTATTGCTCTGTTTGTTACCGATACCTGTCCTGGAACTTGTGGTCTAACTAGATACGGGTCCAGACGTGGGCGTACAGACCTGTCCCTCACCGGGCCCCACATAGACAACTCTCCCGAAGAGTGGTCCGATATTCCACAGGCCCTGTGGCATCCGGCCCGAAAGACCAGCCGACACAGCGCGTGTGAAAATATAATCTAACTGTGATCCACTGCTGTGTGCCGCTGAACTATAGGTGTAGTGTTTTGTGCGAGGGTTATGCCCTCTCCAAAGATCTACCAACCCCATTGTGCTTGCGAAAACCTTCAACGGCAGCGCCCCGTACTCCTGTAGGCTGCTGTATCTCGATCTAAATCATGTGACAGCGTCTCCTTCATATCTCCGATCAGAATCAAGGTTCCCAGGGGCATGTCGAGCAACAATTTGCTAGGGTCTGGAAACGTACCCCAATGCATCCTAGGAGGTATATATACAGAGCATATATTCGGGGTGCGCCCTCCCTCATCCCTGTGAGCGCCACGTAGCGTCCCAGGTGGTCGACCATGTGCGGTTCACAACTAGTGGCATTGAGTTTTTGAGCAAAATCGCCATTCCCCTTGACCCAGTAGTGAACCCAGCGTGGGCCAAGAGGGTGTACCCAAACAGATTAAGGGCTAGGTAATTATTCCCTTTCAGGTGCGTCTCGTGAAGGAGCACCATAGTCCGTCAGACCGTTCACATTCCACAATGGCACCCGGAGCCGTTTAGCTTGCTGTGCGGCCATTCGAGAGCCATGTCGTTCCCAACCCCTCCTCCACCCCCACCCCCCTGTGCCAGCCGTTCAGCCTCCCACCACCCACCCCCGTTTGCACACATTCGGAAGCATTATAAACAAACGGATGAGAATAAAACCCGCTGTAGGAGAGTAGGGAATGCTATCCTATGGTCACCCCAAATTTTTGCTTTTTGCTTCACTGGTTTTTGACATATTGAGGCTGTGGGCCTGCCAATCAGACCCCCAGCCTGCTGTTCTATCTACTAAATTAAAACTATGCACCCTAGGTGCATAACCAATTGGAAGTGGATCACCCTGTCAGCCCCTGTACCAGTGTACACTTGGTACCCAGGGCATGGGTGTACCCAAGGCCTGCCAGGGGCTGAAGCATGTATTATGCCACCCCAGGCTTGGCCTAACAATTTGACACAACTGGCTGATCACTCAGCTGGGGTAAGTTGGTGTAATCACCTCTTACTTAGGTGTAGTATACCTATACCTAACCTTAAATGGGACACCTGGTAACCTATAAGTCACTCCTAGGGCAGGCCTTAACAATCCTGAGGGCAGAGTGCTTGGTTCCATGTGAAATGGTGCTCTGGCATGAGCTGAGCCTGTCTGCAGTGGTCGGAACAACTTCCTTCTACTGTTTCCAGATATCGTCATACCATATACTCTTAAGTGCATTATGAACCTCGCGGTTAAATGCTATCTTTGGTTTGGCTTTATCAAAACATGTCGAGTAAGGTGTCATACGAATTGGAATACCAACCCCTCGCCAATTCTGGCGACGGGGTTAGCATTCCACCCTTCTAGAGGGACACGACATGTACAGTACCTGAAACCCGGGTAAAATCAGACATAGCCTCAGCTCCACAAAATGGATGCTGCCACCACAGACACAAGTCTGCCCTCCTGCTGCTGGGAGTCCTTCCAGCTTGGGAGGTGTGGACAAAGGGTTTTCTGCCAGGGGAGGTGCATGCACCACCCCAGACAGGATTTTGTGTATTGGTCAGGTAGGGCTTGAAAGAAACCAGACATGCCTGTGGCTCACAAGGAGCCTCGGTGCATATGCCAGTTCAAACCGGTCCTGGGGCACACCAGTCCCGGGCCTGGGGCGAGCTGGACAAAGGATTGGGGGTGTAACCACCCCCCTTCCTGGTCCCACCCATAGGGAGGGACCTAGCAGGTAGTCCGGCCCCTATAATCCGCTTAAAGGTAGGAGCTGTGTCCTAAGACTTCAGACATCCTGGAATCAACTTGAAACTAAGAAGAAGACGGGAACTTCGACATTCTGCTGCACAGAAGACTGAAGGAAATCTCCCCTGTGGTCAGGGAGTGACCACCTTGCTAACGCAAGCACCATCCAGCGAATCAACGTCTGCTTTGCCGCCGCCTCCCGCCGGAGCCCGAGCCCAGAGACTGACAAGACCTGGACCTCCAGACCTCTCACCGCCCATTCCACAGTCCCTGAAAAGAGGAGACCCGTGGAGGCACCGAGACACGTGGAGCCAGCCATCTTGAAACGACCACGACAAGCTGACAAGTGCAACAACCGAGGCTCCCTCCAAGTTCTGCTTTGGGATCTGAGAAGCCCAACCCTCGAGCAGCATCTGCACCAAAGGTGAGCCCTCCAGCATCTCCACGATCTGCGTGGGGCCCTTCTGCATTTTGCCACTCGACGCGCCTAACCGGTTGCTGGCCCGCTGGCTAGTAGCCATCTTGGCGACGAACTTCAAGAAATACCCTGCTGGTCTGGTTGCTCCAGACTGGCCCTTGCTCCCCTCCAAAGGAGCAGTCCTTCTGACC
The DNA here is from genome assembly GCF_964204655.1 of Triturus cristatus. NCBI lineage: Eukaryota > Metazoa > Chordata > Amphibia > Caudata > Salamandridae > Triturus > Triturus cristatus. The sequence goes on along the minus strand of NW_028187863.1, from coordinate 110,586 downwards.
TTGCTGGTCAGAACCATCAGCTTATTTCATCTCCTACAACAATTGCTTTTGCCAAGGCTTGTTTGCTTCGATCAAGTCGCCGACAGCGTGAGCCTGCGTGGGACAGCTCGTGAACCGACTCCTGGACGTCGTCGACCTCCAGGGACCACGTGGCTGCAGAGACAAGCTACACCTTTCTTCCTGTTTGCACCCGACATTGCCTGGTACCCACCTGGTGCCACGCTGGTCACTAGCTAGTGACTGTGAACACTGTCCCCTCTGCTTACAGGTCTTCAACATCTCCGATCCACTCTTGGATCCACTGCATAACTCCTGGACCGACCGCCTGCAGCATCTTTGTCTTCAAGCTCCACGGAACAGATAGAAGAAACCCGACGCACTTCGAGGCCTATGCACCCGCTTCCTGTGGGTGAGGTAAAGCTGGCACACCTGTGCCCAAGTGTAGTATTACATCTCTAGTGCCTGTGTTCCAAATCTTGAGTTCCTAGTCCATCCGGAAGATCCTCTTTGCAGTAACTTTGTACTTTTTACGCACCCATTGAAACCTATGGGAGCACGCGTGTGACTATTTGCTCTGCACACGCCACCCGTGGACCTCCTGGTCACTAACTGAAGTTAGCTCCTTGTAGGCCCAGCGATTCTAGAGGCCCTAGGCCTTTTCCCTTTTCTGTTCGTGGTACTTATACCACTATTTTAGTATATGGTTCGAGTGGCCACCAGGGCCTATCCATATAAAGTGCAACTTCTGTGTATTCTACTGTAATCTTGTTTGACGATTTGTGCTCCTGTGCTCATAAAGAGACTAGGGGTTACTTTGAGAAATAAATACATATATATTTTGAATATATATCTGTGTGGTGTCCTTTCATTGGTATAAAAGGGGGTTGCATTTGGTAAAACAGCTGGCTTAACACGCTTCACGAGTTTAGCCTCAAAGACTGCTTAGCCTACGCTACCACTAGGGCAGCTAGTCCGAAAAGGTTGACTTACAACCACACCATAAGGTTGCTTGGCATGGTACAAGGTGATCACTTTAACTAGTGAGCATCATATACCAGGCCAACTTCTCACATTGGTGAGCAGCGGTTGGATTTGAGCTTGCTGTGTTTTACCATTGTAATCTCTTGGTTACCAATTGAAAGATCACATAGGTACCTGTAGGTACATATAAAACAAGATTAGATATACATAAGTTCTACTGAACTTAGTTGTTGTAGAGCAAAGGGAGTAGCACACCCTGACTACAACTACTAGATAGGTTTAGTAGGTAAACCCAAGTGTAGGTAGATTGCAACACATCCACCCACACTTAAGAGCAATGGCTGGGGCAGAGGGGTCCAATGTACCCATCTCTGTTGAGAGTGACCCCCAGAGGGCACCATCCATCTTTGCTACCCTTAACCAGAATGAGCTCAGGCATTTGGCAACTCTTAGAGGCCTTAAACAGCCCAAGAACCCTACCTCTGCTGAGCTCAGAGAACTCTTGCAAAATGATGAAAATCAGAGAGAGCTCAAGAAAGCTTCCCAGTTAGCCCCCTTAGGGTCAGGAACAGGAGGCCCCCCTTCTGAAGATGCTACAGAAGTACCCCTTTCCAATAGCCATCCCTTAGATGAGAACCATACTACAGAGGAGGAAAGTGGAGAGGATACAGAGAGTAGTGATGATGAAGGGAGAACTAGCCCAGTGCCAAGTGTTATACTTGGCCCAGCTAAACTAAGGCTATTGGGGACTGACAATGGGATCATCCCATTGGATCTCCCCAGTGGACTTAACACAGGGCTTGGGAGGCAAAGGAATCTCTCAGGTGACTCCAATGCTTCTCATGGCTCTAGAGGCTCTCAAGGTCACTCCAGGAAAAGGATGACCACCCCTCAGAGGAGGGAACATGAGGCCAGAATGCAGGAAGCCCAGCTGAGGATCAAGAAGCAGGAGCTAGAAGTAGCCCTGATGGAAGAAAAACTGAACAAGGCTAGGCAACCTAGAGAGAGTGGGTCTATACCCACTGGTGGCAGCATTGTCCCTAAGGACAAAGATAGGGTCTTTGATAATAGGAACCTGTCTAAGGTTGTGCCCCCCTACAAAAGTGGGGATGACATCCACAAATGGATAACTGCTCTTGAGAGAGCCTGCAAAGTACAGCAGGTTCCTGAAGAACAGTGGGCAGCAATCCTCTGGCTCTACTTTGAAGGAAGAGGCAGAGACAGACTCCTCACTGTTAGAGAAGAGGATGTCAGAAATTACAGAGTCCTGAAGAGTGTTCTAGTTGATGGGTAAGGCTTAACCACTGAACAGTACAGGTTAATGTTCAGAGACACCCAAAAGACACAGACTCAGGACTGGTCTGAATTTGTTGAATGTGCCACTAAGGCTTTGGAGGGTTGGTTGCTGGGAAGTAAGGTATCTGATTTTACAGGATTGTATAATTTGATGATGAGAGAACAGATTTTAAATAACTGTCAAAACCAGCAACTGCATCAACACTTGGTTGACTCTGATCTGACCTCTCCCCAAGAATTGGGAAAGAAGGCAGACAAATGGGTCAGAACCAGGGTTAAGCAAAAGAATCAGAACCAGGGCCAAGGGGGTGATCAGAAGAAAACAGACCAAAAGGGTGGAGATCAGAAACCTAAAGACCAGAAGTCTTCAACAGGGCCCCAAACTACTGCTAAGGAGGGTGGGTCCCAACAGTCCAAAAAGAAGAAAGAAGGTCAAAAGAAACCCTGGTGCAATCATTGCAAAAATACAACTCACTGGACTAGTGATTGCAAAAAGGGTGGAGCCCCCAACACTGTTGCCCCTAAGGCACCTGCTCCCAGTACTACTGTTAGCAGTGTTGGTCCCCAGACAAAGGGTGTGGTGGGAATCACTATGGGAACTGAAGGAGATTCTGACTTAGACAGAACCCTGACACAGGCAGTCTTGATCTGTGATGGGGACATTGATTTGTCCCTGACTGTGAACCCCAGTAACCTGGGCAAGTGCAGACAGACTCCTTTAATTAATGAAAAAGTGGCTCAAGCCTACAGGGACACATGTGCCAGTGTCACTATGGTGACACCAGGCTTTGTGGACCCTGGACAGTACATACCAGGTGAGAAGTTCCTGGTGACCAATGCCAGCAATGCCACTACTTCACATAGTGTGGCAGTTGTTAACTTCTCATGGGGAGGGGTAACTGGCCTCAAAAGGGTTGTGGTTAGTGCAGACCTCCCAGTAGAATGTTTGTTGGGCAATGACCTAGAGAGTTCTCTATGGTCAGAAGTGGAGTACAGGACTCATGCAGAGATGTTAGGTATATCATCACATGTCCTTGCTGTGACCAGGTCACAGGCCAAAAAGTGCCTCACTGAACCTCAGGTCTTGGATCCTGGAACAATGGACCAAGCACCTACCAAGAAGAAGAACAGGAGGGTCAAGGCTGTGCCTTCCCCCCTGCCTCAGAGTGATGATCAGCCTTCCCAGGAAACTGATCTAGAGGACCCTGAAGGAACTGTCCCTGAAGAGCTTGAACCTGATCAGGTTGAGTTTCTGGGGACAGGGGGACCTTCAAGGGCTGACTTGAGGCAGGCTCAGTTATCCTGTCCCTCTCTTGAACCCCTCAGACAACTGGCTGCTGCTGAGGCTGCTGGGAATGCTCAAGGCACCCATAAAGTGTATTGGGATGAAGGGCTCCTTTATTCAGAGGCTAGAGACCCCAAGCCTGGTGCAACCAGGAGGTTGGTCATACCTCTGCAATTTAGGGGCTTCCTTCTTACCTTGGCCCATGATATTCCTTTAGCAGGACACTTAGGCCAGAACAAGACTTGGGACAGGCTTGTCCCTCACTTTCACTGGCCTCACATGAATGAAGATACAAAGGAGTTTTGTCGCTCCTGTGTGACCTGCCAAGCCAGTGGCAAATCAGGTGGCACAACAAAGGCCCCCCTAATACCACTACCTGTGGTGGGGGTCCCCTTTGAAAGAGTGGGAATAGATATAGTGGGTCCCATGGATCCTCCCACTGCATCTGGGCACAGATTTATACTGGTGGTAGTGGATCATGCCACCAGGTACCCAGAGGCAATTCCCCTTAGGACCACTACAGCTCCTGTTGTGGCCAGGGCCCTGCTGGGAGTATTCTCCAGAGTGGGGTTTCCTAAGGAGGTAGTATCTGACAGAGGTACCAACTTTATGTCAGGATACTTGACAGCTATGTGGAAGGAATGTGGTGTCAACTACAAGTTCACCACCCCTTATCACCCACAATGCAATGGGCTTGTTGAGAGATTCAACAAGACCCTAAAGGGTATGATCAAAGGATTACCTGAAAAGCTCAGGCGAAGATGGGACATCCTTCTACCCTGCCTTCTGTTTGCTTACAGAGAGGTCCCACAAAAAGGAGTTGGCTACAGCCCCTTTGAATTATTGTTTGGGCACCCTGTAAGAGGCCCACTGTGTTTAGTGAAGGAAGGATGGGAGTTACCTCTCAAAAAGCCTAAACAAGACATAGTGGACTATGTACTTGGTCTCCGCTCCAGGATGGCTGAGTATATGGAGAAGGCATCCAAAAACCTTGAGGCAAGCCAGGCCTTACAGAAAGCTTGGCATGACCAAAAGGCTGTCTTGGTTGAGTTTCAGCCAGGACAGAAGGTATGGGTGTTGGAGCCAGTGGCCCCAGCAGCACTCCAAGACAAATGGTCTGGACCCCATACAATCCTGGAAAAGAAGGGAGAGGTCACCTACTTGGTGGACCTAGGAACTCCCAGGAGTCCCCACAGGGTACTCCATGTTAACAGGCTTAAAGCATATGTTGACAGGGCAGACATGGGCTTGCTCATGGCTACAGATGAGGGACAGGAGGAAGAGAGTGACCCTCTCCCAGACCTGTTGTCTCAGAACCCTGAAGATGGCTCAGTTGAAGGAGTGACCCTTGGAGGCAACCTCACTGCCCATCAGCAGACTGCATGTAGACAGGTTCTACAATCATTTTCACATATGTTTTCCTTGATACCTAGTCAAACTGACTGGTGTACCCATGTGGTGGACACTGGTGACAGTCTGCCTGTAAAGAACAAGCTTTACAGACAACCTGACCACGTCAGGGACTGTATAAAGGCTGAGGTACATAAAATGCTGGAATTAGGTGTCATTGAACCCTCAGAGAGCCCCTGGGCTAGCCCAGTGGTTCCTGTCCCCAAACCTCACACCAAAGATGGCAAGAGAGAGATGAGGTTCTGTGTGGATTACAGAGGACTCAATGCTGTCACCAGGACAGATGCACACCCTATTCCAAGGGCAGATAAGCTCATAGACAAACTAGCTTCTGCAAAGTTTTTGAGCACATTTGACTTAACAGCTGGCTATTGGCAAATCAGATTAGCTGAGGAGTCTAAGGCCAAAACAGCATTTTCAACCCCAGGTGGGCACTACCAGTTTGTGGTGATGCCCTTTGGTCTGAAGAATGCACCTGCCACCTTCCAAAGGCTGGTGAACCAAGTCCTTACTGGGTTGGATGACTTTTGCGCAGCATATCTTGATGACATTGCTGTCTTTAGCTCCACCTGGGAGGATCACCTGATCCACCTGAAGAAGGCTCTTGAGGCTCTGCAAAGGGCAGGCCTCACTATCAAGGCTACTAAGTGCCAGATAGGGCAGAGTAAGGTTGTATATTTGGGCCACCTTGTAGGTGGAGGCCAAGTTCAACCACTGGAGAGTAAGATACAATCCATAAAGGACTGGTCTCCTCCAACCACCCAGACTCAAGTTCGAGCTTTCTTGGGCTTGACTGGGTACTACAGGAAGTTTGTTAAGAACTATGGGTCCATTGTGACTCCTCTTAATGATCTGACATCCAAGAAGATGCCCAAAAAGGTTCAGGGGACAGTAAGCTGTCAAAAGGCATTTGATGACCTGAAGGAGGCCATGTGCTCTGCACCTATCCTGAAAAGTCCTGACTACTCCAAAGAGTTTATTTTCCAAACAGATGCTTCTGAGTTGGGTGTGGGAGCTGTGATGTCACAACTTAATGTAGATGGTCAAGACCAACCCATTGCTTTTATTAGCAGAAGGTTGACCCCCAGAGAGAAGAATTGGTCAGCTATTGAGAGGGAGGCCTTTGCTGTGGTGTGGGCCCTGAAGAAGCTGAGGCCATACTTGTTTGGCACTCACTTCAAGATTCAGACCGACCATAAGCCCCTCTTGTGGCTAAATCAGATGAAGGGTGAAAACCCCAAACTGCTTAGGTGGTCCATTTCCCTACAGGGGATGTACTTTACAGTGGAGCACCGGCCAGGTACTGACCATGGGAATGCAGATGGTCTCTCCAGGTACTTCCACTTAGGACATGAAGACGAGACTGGTGAAGACTAGTTTAATGTCCCAGCGTTTGTGGGGGGGTTGTGTAGGAGAGTAGGGTCTGCTATCCTATGGTCACCCCAAATTTTTGCTTTTTGCTTCACTGGTTTTTGACATATTGAGGCTGTGGGCCTGCCAATCAGACCCCCAGCCTGCTGTTCTCTCTACTAAATTAAAACTATGCACCCTAGGTGCATAACCAATTGGAAGTGGATCACCCTGTCAGCCCCTGTACCAGTGTACACTAGGTACCCAGGGCATGGGTGTACCCAAGGCCTGCCAGGGGCTGAAGCATGTATTATGCCACCCCAGGCTTGGCCTAACAATTTGACACAACTGGCTGATCACTCAGCTGGGGTAAGTTGGTGTAATGACCTCTTACTTAGGTGTAGTATACCTATACCTAACCTTAAATGGGACACCTGGTCACCTATAAGTCACTCCTAGGGCAGGCCTTAACAATCCTGAGGGCAGAGTGCTTGGTTCCATGTGAGATGGTGCTCTGGCATGAGCTGAGCCTGTCTGCAGTGGTCGGAACAACTTCCTTCTACTGTTTCCAGATATCGTCATACCATATACTCTTAAGTGCATTATGAACCTCGCGGTTCAATGCTATCTTTGGTTTGGCTTTATCAAAACATGTCGAGTAAGGTGTCATACGAATTGGAATACTAACCCCTCGCCAATTCTGGCGACGGGGTTAGCATTCCACCCTTCTAGAGGGACACGACATGTACAGTACCTGAAACCCGGGTAAAATCAGATATAGCCTCAGCTCCACAAAATGGATGCTGCCACCACAGACACAAGTCTGCCCTCCTGCTGCTGGGAGTCCTTCCAGCTTGGGAGGTGTGGACAAAGGGTTTCCTGCCAGGGGAGGTGCATGCACCACCCCAGACAGGATTTTGTGTATTGGTCAGGTAGGGCTTGAAAGAAACCAGACATGCCTGTGGCTCTCAAGGAGCCTCGGTGCATATGCCAGTTCAAACCGGTCCTGGGGCACACCAGTCCCGGGCCTGGGGCGAGCTGGACAAAGGATTGGGGGTGTAACCACCCCCCTTCCTGGTCCCACCCATAGGGAGGGACCTAGCAGGTAGTCCGGCCCCTATAATCCGCTTAAAGGTAGGAGCTGTGTCCTAAGACTTCAGACATCCTGGAATCAACTTGAAACTAAGAAGAAGACGGGAACTTCGACATTCTGCTGCACAGAAGACTGAAGGAAATCTCCCCTGTGGTCAGGGAGTGACCACCTTGCTAACGCAAGCACCATCCAGCGAATCAACGTCTGCTTTGCCGCCGCCTCCCGCCGGAGCCCGAGCCCAGAGACTGACAAGACCTGGACCTCCAGACCTCTCACCGCCCGATCCACAGTCCCTGAAAAGAGGAGACCCGTGGAGGCACCGAGACACGTGGAGCCAGCCATCTTGAAACGACCACGACAAGCTGACAAGTGCAACAACCGAGGCTCCCTCCAAGTTGTGCTTTGGGATCTGAGAAGCCCAACCTTCGAGCAGCATCTGCACCAAAGGTGAGCCCTCCAGCATCTCCACGATCTACGTGGGGCCCTTCTGCATTTTGCCACTCGACGCGCCTAACCGGTTGCTGGCCCGCTGGCTAGTAGCCATCTTGGCGACGAACTTCAAGAAATACCCCGCTGGTCTGGTTGCTCCAGACTGGCCCTTGCTCCCCTCCAAAGGAGCAGTCCTTCTGACCTTGCTGGTCAGAACCATCAGCTTATTTCATCTCCTACAACAATTGCTTTTGCCAAGGCTTGTTTGCTCCGATCAAGTCGCCGACACCGCCGACAGCGAGAGCCTGCGTGGGACAGCTCGTGAACCGACTCCTGGACGTCGTCGACCTCCAGGGACCACGTGGCTGCAGAGACAAGCTACACCTTTCTTCCTGTTTGCACCCGACATTGCCTGGTACCCACCTGGTGCCACGCTGGTCACTGGCTAGTGACTGTGAACACTGTCCCCTCTGCTTACAGGTCTTCAACATCTCCGATCCACTCTTGGATCCACTGCATCTCTCCCGGACCGACCGCCTGCAGCATCTTTGTCTTCATGCTCCACGGAACAGATAGAAGAAACCCGACGCACTTCGAGGCCTATGCACCCGCTTCCTGTGGGTGAGGTAAAGCTGGCACACCTGTGCCCAAGTGTAGTATTACATCTCTAGTGCCTGTGTTCCAAATCTTGAGTTCCTAGTCCATCCGGAAGATCCTCTTTGCAGTAACTTTGTACTATTTACGCACCCATTGAAACCTATGGGAGCACGCGTGTGACTATTTGCTCTGCACACGCCACCCGTGGACCTCCTGGTCACTAACTGAAGTTAGCTCCTTGTAGGCCCAGCGATTCTAGAGGCCCTAGGCCTTTTCCCTTTTCTGTTCGTGGTACTTATACCACTATTTTAGTATATGGTTCGAGTGGCCACCAGGGCCTATCCATATAAAGTGCAACTTCTGTGTATTCTACTGTAATCTTGTTTGACGATTTGTGCTCCTGTGCTCATAAAGAGACTAGGGGTTACTTTGAGAAATAAATACATATATATTTTGAATATATATCTGTGTGGTGTCCTTTCATTGGTATAAAAGGGGGTTGCATTTGGTAAAACAGCTGGCTTAACACGCTTCACGAGTTTAGCCCCAAAGACTGCTTAGCCTACGCTACCACTAGGGCAGCTAGTCCGAAAAGGTTGACTTACAACCACACCATAAGGGTTGCTTGGCATGGTACAAGGTGATCACTTTAACTAGTGAGCATCATATACCAGGCCAACTTCTCACACCCGCTGACTAACCCCCCCCTCCTTCTACCCTGCATTGTAGGTCTAAAACTACCCACATCCCAAACTAGCAGACGCCTGTTGGACATTAAGAAAAAAGGGGTTGCCGGTCGCCGCCTCTCTTGAGATCCCTAAAGGCCCAACTCAGCCTGGATCTTTCAAAGTTTGTTGCAATAGAGTCAATAGCACCTTACGGCCTACTGATCTGTGGGACCACCCAGCTCAATAAATGAAGTGAGCCACCTACAAATACATTTTCGTGTACATTACGTAGTTCAGCAGTGAGTTCCAATAGCCATACATCTGCAAAGCTGAGATTATTTCCTGTGATACTCTGATACTGCTGGGCTCATCAACTGTGACCTCCTAGATCGCTGCTCCCGATGGTCAGTTCCAGCACACCCGTTTGGAGACCCAGATTGTCGGCCATGGTTGTCTCTCCAGCCACCCTCCTGGCGCTGGTTGCACTTCTGGCAGTGACCCCCGTCCAGCCATTCCTGTACTTCTGAAGGAGTTGTGAAGAACCAGGACCTGCCACCGTTCACTTAGAGCTTCGCCGGAAAGAACATCATATACGTTATGCCCTTCTCAAGGAGGGCGTGCTTTACTACATGAAAGATGCAGCACTCCTGCTGCACCCTTAAAGTAAAGTCCGGCAAACATTTCACGGTCATGTTTTCATAGGGGAGATCACCATGTAGTCTGGCTGCCTGCAGGATGGCGTCCTGGTCCCTGTAATCCAGGATCCTAGCAAAGATGGTTCTGGGATGCGTCCCAGGTTTCAGCAGGGGGACCGGGGACCTGTGAGCCCTCTCCACAGTGAAGAAGGTGGACAGGCGTTTAGGTTTGAGATGGTTTAATATCAGGTCCTCAATGAAGAGTTCCATAATGGGGACCTTCACCACCCCTTCTGGGCCCCCCACCCCACCCCCACCCTCACCACTCTTATGTTATTCCGGCGGGCCCGTCCTTTCAGGTCCTCTAGCTTCAGGGCCACTTGTTTGTGTTGGTCAACTAGTTGCTGGACCCTTTCCTCCAAATTGCGTATAGTAGATTGTAGTTCCGCTATACTCGTCTCGGCAACTGTAACCCTCTCCGAGGTCTTATTCATGTCAGCCCGTATCAGGTTCATTTCTATCGATACTTTATCAACCTTGGTTTCTAGTGTCATTCCTAGGACTTGAATGGCTACTTCCTCCAGTTGCGGCTGCTTTGGAATCGCATATTTGTCAAGTTTGTTGGATTGCACCGGTGGGGCCCCCTTGGGCTTCATTATGGCAGAGTCTAGACCACGGCGAGATCAGTCTATGACAGGCAACCAGTGTCCTCCCATCTGCCCCGGCTCCTCAGATCCAGGCATATCACCAATCCGAGTGATAGTCATCGTGCCCGCGGCCGAAGGGGGCCCATAAGTAGACTGTCCACACCTTCTGTTGGCCCTTGATGTGCAACCAGTATCCACTAGGGCCTAAACCGCGCACGATCCCTGCGCCGGGGTATTCTGGCAGACTGGGTTCTCTCCTCCACTACGCAAATGGCACGGCTCCGTAGATCAGGCCATCTTGGAGCCTCCAGCACCTTACTCCACTACCAAAGCCGGATTTCTACCTTGCCACAATTTGGGAGTAGCAATATATGTGCCTCGGCTCCCCACGTTTCAGATATTACCGGGCACAAAGACCTCTTAGTCGAGTTGTTTTAGGGGCCCCCGACTTGCGGCCGATGATGTCACAAAACCATGCGGGGGATGTCCCGCCGTGAAAATTACTCTTGCAGGGCCTGCTTGTCTTATGTGCCCCGGCTTAATTTATTAGGCCTTATACCTTAAGAGGGTGTGGGGGGGTGCCTCTTCTGCCCCGCTAGCTCTGTCCGATCAAAAGGCCGCCGCCCTGCTGATTCCACTCCCTACGGCAGCTCCCTGCTTTCAATGCCACCCGTCACCGCCTGGCGTCCCAGCTTTTACCAGGCGGGAGTTGCAGCGCGTTGCGGGATCTCCAGGGCTTGATCTGGGCGTCTCTCCGGCACACACGGCTGTCTCCTAGTCACTTAGCTATGACGCGCAGTGCATGGAACTCTAGCACCGCCCAGCACTTCCGCAGGCCTCAGCTTCCACCAGCCGCGTGGGCCTGCCGCCATCCGGATCCGTAGTCCTACGGCGTGGTCCCAGTCTCTGGACAACAAATCACAACACTCAGTGTTGCGCCGTCCTACACGTGTGTGTAGCGCTGCAACGGCAGGATATTGTACAGATATTACGGGCTTCGGTTGAGGCCCGGCAGAGCTCTCGCTCAAAGCTATATTTAAGTAACATTTTCTGTTCGTAGTATGTGTGGCTCTAGATACACATGCTCTGCAAAGGCTACAAGGAATATGATACTTACCAGTATGCATCTGGTCTTGGCATGTAGTGCTGCAGATCTACACACTATGCATAGATCGCCATCTGGTGTTGGGCCCGGATTTTTGCACTTGTTTTTGTCTTGGAAAGTCTTTGGAAGTCACAAGGTATGTGACTCTTCCTTTGGATCATAGTGCACATGGGCATCGGCTCCATCCTCAGATTGTTTTTCGCCAGCAGGGAAATGATGGAGCTTTGTAAGAAACAGGAAAGATGCCCATGTATGCTGTATCTAAGTAAGATAATACTGCAGCAGATAAAGGTAGCCGGGGAGGCGGGTGGGCGTGTGTAGATCTGTGGCTCTACATGCCAAGAACAGATGCATACTGGTAAGTAGCATATTCCGTTCGAGGCATATGAGCTGCAGATTACACACTATGCATAGATTGTATAGCAGTATCCCCTTCTAGCGGAGACCACCAGTATCTGTTGCAGTAGTTTGAAATAGTGTTTTGAGTACAGCCTGGCCCATACTAGCTTGTTGTTTAGTTTGCACATCGACACAATAGTGTTTTGTGAATGTGTGCGGTGTAGACCATATAGCTGCTCTGCAGATATTGTCTAAGGGAATGTTCCCTAAAAATGCCATTGAAGCCCCTATCTTTCGTGCAGAGTGGGCTTTAGGAGGAACAGATAATGTACGTTTTGCTTTGTGGTAGCAAATTTGTATGCATTTGGCAATCCACCTAGCCATCCCAGATTTTGAAATGGGGTTGCCCTTGTGTGGTGGTGAGAAAGACATGAATAGTTGTTTGGTCTTACGAAAAGGTTGTGTTCTCTCTATGTAGTACAGCAGTGCTCTTTTAACATCTAAGGTGTGAAGAGCTCGTTCTGCGACTGTTTGTGGCTGTGAGAAGAATACAGGCAGCTCAACAGATTCATTGAGGTGTAAGGGTGAAATGACTCTAGGGAGGAATTTAGGATTAGTACAGAGAACAACCTTATTATGATGCATCTACAGAAAGGGTTCCTGAATAGTTAGTGCTTGTAGTTCGCTAACTCTTCGTAGAGAAGTAATGGCTACTAGGAAAGCAGTTTTCCATGTTAAGAATTGCAGCTCACATTTATGTAGAGGTTCAAATGGAGGTCCCATTAGTCTTGTGAGAACAATGTTTAAATTCCACACAGGTGAAGGTGGTACTCTGGGGGGAATTATTCTTTTGAGTCCCTCCATAAAGGCCTTTATGGCAGGTACTCTGAAAAGTGATAGATGATGTCTATTTTGTAGATATGCTGCTATGGCAGCAAGATGCAGTCTGATAGACGTGTATGCTAAGTTGCATCTTTGGTGGTGTAGTAAGTAGCCTATGATGTGTTGGATAGACACATCTAGGGGGATCAGTGTTGTTGTTATGACAGTATATTAAAAATCGTTTCCACTTGGCTGCATAGCATGCTCTAGTGGTAGGCCGTCTAGCTTCTTTAATGACGTTCATACAGTCAGGAGGAAGGTTAAGGTAACCGAATTCTAGGACTTCAGGAGCCAGATCGCTAGGTTGAGCTGAGCTGGGTCTGGGTGTTGGATTTCTCCATGGTTCTGGGTTAAGAGGCGTGGAGAGAGGTGTAATTTTTGGTGCGGAACTACGGAGAGTTCCAGCAACGTGGTGTACCATGGTTGTCTGGCCCAAGTTGGAGCAACTAGGATGAGCGTTAAGGAGTGTTGCTGTAGTTTGGGCACCACTAGTGGAGTGAGTGGGAGAGGCGGAAAAGCATACGCAAATCTGCCTGACCAGTTCATCCATATCGCATTGCCTTTGGATAATGGGTGAGGATACCTGGTGGCGAAGTTTGGGCATATGGTGTTTTCTTGGTTGGCGAAGAGGTCTATCTGTGGTTGCCCCCACATCTGAAAAAACGGTTGAAGAACTTGCGGATGAAGTTCCCAATCCTGGATTTGTTGTGTTTGACGGCCCAACAGACAGGCTATTGTGTTTTGGACTCCTGGGACATGTTTGGCTAGGAGACAAACTTTCTGAGGTATAGCCCACCTCCATATGCTCTGTGTGACCTGAGAGAGCTGCAGAGAGTGTGTCCCGCCTTGTTTTTGTATATAATACATTGCTGTCATGTTGTCCGTGCGGACTAAGACAGCATTGCCTGATATGTGTTTTTGAAATGCTTTCAAGGCTAGGAATATGGCTAGTAACTCCAGGTGGTTGATGTGGAGTAACTTTTGTTGAGGTGTCACCCTGCCCTGCATGGTGTGATGTAGTAGGCGAGCCCCCCAGCCAGAGAGCGATGCGTCCGCTGTCATAACTATTTGAGGAATCGGCTCTAGGAACGGTCGCCCTTTGGAAAGGTTCTTGGTGTTCCACCACTGCAGAGAGCGATGGGTACGACCGTCTACCAACACCAGATGTGTTAGCGGACCTTAAGACTGGTTCCATTGGCGTGCTAAGCACTCTTGGAGAGGACGCATCTGGAGTCTTGCATGAGGCACTATGAATATGCAAGAGGCCATCATCCCTATGAGTTGCATGAACACTCGAGCTGGAAGAGTGTGTTGCGGTTGGAATTTAGTGAGAAGAGCTTGTATGCTTGCTATCCTGGCGGGACTGGCATAGGCCAGCGCCCTTGAGGTGTCTATTGTGGCACCGAGGTATTGTTGCGTGTGAGACGGTTGCAGCTGGGACTTGGCGTGGTTTATTGTGAACCTCAGGTCGAGAAGTTGCTGAATAGTGGCGTGAGTGTGTTGTACACACTGATTGTATGAGCTGGCTTTTATGAGCCAGTTGTCTAGATATGGGAAGACTGGATGTGTTGTCTTCTTAGGTGTGCTGCCACCACCCCTAGGCACTTGGTAAACACTCTTAGTGCTGTGGTGACTCCAAATGGGAGTACTTTGAATTGATAGTGCTGACCGTCCACTACTGTTAAAATCCAGGTTCTCTGGTTGACACAGGTAGATACTTGTGTCAAGCAAGGAACCGTTCCTCTAGTGAGGGTAGGGGGGTACACTCCAACAATAACCCCTGCTCACCCTCTAGGTAGCTTGGCGCGAGCAGACAAGGCCTATCTCAGAGCGTTCAGGTTAAGCATTTGTGAACACACACACAGTAACTCAGTGACAACCCCACAAATGGACTCCACACTGGGATATAGAAAAATAATACTTTATATATATATATATATATATATATATATAGTTTAGGCTTAGCACAAGACCAGATAACGTAAAAACAGCCCACAATACTTATTAGACAAAGAGTTCTTGGTTTTAGCGTAGTTTTAAAGTTCTGTGCGCTTCGTTCCTGTCCGTACGTGGTAAAAAATGCTTGGGAACGGGTCTCACACGCACTGTAGGCGCTTCGGGGTGAAGCGTACACCCTACGGTGCGCACAGGCACACTTCCTGTACTTGGTGAGTTTGTCACGAATGCTGTGCTGGCATCAAGCGCGATGTACGGTGCATTGTCCTCCTGGTGCGATGCGTACGACGGTACGTTAGACCTTGGGCGTGCAGGGCTTCAGGGGACGGTGCGTAGGTACGGTGCGTTCAAAGTTCATCGCGGCGTTCGTGCCGTACCATCAGATCGGCAATCTTGATTCGAAGCGCTGGATACAAGCGAACAGTACGCTCCGCACAGGGGAGACATACGCAACTACCGTACGCACCGCAGCCTTTCCAAAGCAGGGGAAAGGAGCGTACGCCGGCAGTACAGTTCGTAGGTGATAGTAGCAAGTACGGTTCGCAGTCCCTCCGTTACGGTGTGAGCTACGGATCGTAGAGGGGCCTTAGTCACGTTGTTACGGCCAGACAGCGGGATACCAGCTTTCAGGGGGTACGCTGCGATCAGCGAGACGTACACAGCAGTTCCAGTTGAAGATGCGGGGAAAACGGTCCGTTTTCCAAGGCGATCTCACGGCAGTGAAGTCCACTGGTCCTGGTACTTCGTTCAGGGGGCAAGCTCACTCACAAGCCTTTGGAGATCTCTCAGCACAAGTCAAATAAAAGTTTCTTGAGTCTTTTCTTCCTCTTCTTCAGCAGCAAGGCAACCACTGCAGGCCAATCCCCCAGGTCAGGGACAGTACTCCTCCATGCAGCTTTTCCAGTTCCTTCAGGTCGGACAGAGGTTTCTTCTTGGCAGGACAGGATCTAGTTTCTTAGGAGCAGGGCTCCTACATTTATACCACAAATCCTTTGTTCTCTCAGGCCAGGGGGGCACTTGCCTAGTTCAGTCCAGTTCTGGAGCACTTTGTTGATGCGATGCAGGCTTCTTCTTTCAGGGTGCAGGGCAGAGCCATCAGACACTCCACAGGGGGCGGAGCCTGCATTGTGGTGGCAGAGCACAGCCCTATTCAGAGTCCAGGTGTACTCCTCCCACCCATCTACAGGTCAATCTTTCTATTCACCACCAGTGTGGAAATTTAGCTTGCAAACTGAACATTATCTGCGCCATCTTGTCTCTCCCCAGCGCGACACACAGGAAAGCGCACGGCAGCCATTTTAGGCACCCTGGTCTCTCCCTGCTCATTGCCGATCGCCAGCGCGTCCCCCTGGCGCTGCAAGCATCCCCCGCGCGCCGGCCACCCCCGCTCTCTCATACACTGGCCATAAACCCTCTCCTTCTGCGCGACCCGGCCATGGAACCGCATCCCACGCCTGACCGACATCCCATACATGGTCATGCATCCCTTTGATAAGCCCCTTCCTCTGCACCCCATTGTCCGAACCGATCCCAGGCCATCACCTAGCCCTGCGGATGCAGTTTATTGTCCCTACTGTAAGGGAAACGCCCCACATCAAAGGGATTACAGTAGATCAAGGCCCCCCACCCCCTGAGACCCGACCGGTCACACACACCCCCGGGAATTGGCGGAATATCCTGCTGTGTGATAGCCATCTCCTACTGCGGGTGGGGTGGGAACTTCTACTGTAGCTATGCGTGGGATCGGATCTGAGCCAAGGATTCTGAAGACGTTCTTCTATGCATCAAAGTGATCTCAAGAATGTGCCATGTGTGATAAACCTGCAATAAAGTCATAAAACCTGTGTATAAGAGGCCAGGCCTCAGAGATGCAGTTAGAGCACCTCGTGACGATACCTTGCTGTCTGATCTGATGTGTTCTGCTCCGACGGAATAAAAACTTTGTTTCCTGCCTTCCAGTCTCCGGCGCCTGCCTCTTTCATTGGTAAATTATCGAATGGTATGAGAGGCGATTACCGCCGGGCAATACTTGAAAGGTTATCGACTGAAACTGCCGCTACCATTTAACAATTGGCGTCCCAAGCGTGGGGCCCATCAGCGACACGTGGATCCAGTGGGAGAGCTCCCGATGACAGAGTGAACGACTGCAACGATCGGGAGAGCTCCTGCCCGATAGACCCTCGTCTGGCAGCCGATCATCCGAACTTCACTGGTTCCGAGCAGACCTCTCTCGAGTGATCTACGGTCCTGACTGGGAACCATCAGGAGTGCCGCGGCAAATACGGAGAGTAGAGGACGATCGGGCGCTGGAGGCGGAAGACGAGAAACTGTCCACGCGGTCCGGGTAAGGTCGTGAAACACGACAAATTGCGAAACGATTGATTGATTGATTGAAATACTAGTATTGCTTATTGATTGTTCTCTTTGAGATATTCGCTGTCTACAAACGGGGAGGAGTAGAAATACTCTCTCTCTCTCCCTTTGCAGATAGTGAAGGGTAGGCAACGCAGACTTTTGTCCCCGTTGTAACCCGTCGTGCCTATCTTTATCTCCCCACTGATTGATTGTCCGAACATTGATTGTTTTGAAGAATAGTGCTCTTTGAGATATTCTCTGTTTGCAAATAACATAGAATAGAAATATTCTGTCTAGTCTTTGCAAATAGTGAAGGGTAGGTAACGCAGACTTTTGTCCCCGTTGAAACCCGTCGTGCCTATCTTTATCTCCCCATTGATTGATTGATTGTCCGAACACTAGTTGTTCGATATTGGTTCTTTGGAGGTATTCTCTGCTTACAAATAACGAGGAATAGAGATATTCTGTCTAGTCTTTGCAAGCAGTTAAAGGATAGGTAGTGCTGACTTTTGTCCCCGTTGAAACCCGTCATGCCTATCTTCTCCCCACTGATTGGTAGTTGGTTCTGCCGGGACCGCTTATTAGAGGTGGACCATCCGGCTCCACTGGAAGGCACCCCTAATAAGGACATGTTCACTAAATATGGACTAGTCGCCGTAGCTTATAGCAAGCTATGGCATAAATATAAAAGGAAGGACCCCGAGAGTCAGTGGCCACTGATGGGATCCTTCGACGACCATAAGATAGAAATGCTAGAAATAGCCCTGCGTAGCAATAAGACGACGCCTACTATGCTTGACAGTATCGGCATGTGGTGCAAAGAAGCAACACAACGGAAAAAGAGGGAAGAAGTAAAAGCAGAAAAAGAATTACGAAAGGCAGCTCACCTTGCCGCTAGAAAGTTAGAAGAAGAAATAAAGGAGAGAAGGGAAACTAAACTAAGACAGGAGCCCGAAACATCAGGCCAGTACGCTGTTAGGACCCCCTCTATGCTCTACCCTGAGTTGTCCTCTAAGCAACGAACGAATGATGAATTACTATTAGGTCCCCCGATCATTTACATGCCCCCTCCATACGCACCCTCCCAATCGGTAGTGCAACACCCACAACCCCCAAACACGAGCGAAAGCAGTACAGGGGCCTCGGTCCTCACGGCCTCCGCGCCGGCCGAGCCTCTTGTACTGAACACAACGTCGGCAATAACGTTGGATGACCCTGAGATGAGAAAGAAAGATTCCACCAGAATGAATCGACTAACAAAGGATGAACGAGCAGGAATCGACAAGATAGTAGGGACACTGGTGGAGCGAAAGGAAAGTGAGGAGTATATAACAGACGTGTATAACTCGTATGCCGACAGCCGCAGACGACACTTTGTCGTACGACTTTGTTATCACGCCCTGAATACATATGAGGATAGGTACCACGATAAAGGTCCCGAAGGCTTAGCGGCCCTATATAGGAAGGTAGACATTGGGGAAGAAGGAGAGGGCGATGTGACGAACCTCTTCACTCGTACACTCGAGGTCTATCGACACCTTAAAGAACACAGACAGACCACCAAAGCAGAAACCCCCATAGCGACTAAGCCCCAGGAAGGAAGGACTGATACCATGATGCCCATCAAAGAGGCCGCCCCCTACTGGGTCCCCCCACGAGGTCAGGGAACACATGACGACATCAACCACCAAGATGCGAAGGGAAGGGTTGTATATAATTGGGTCTACCAGCCATGGGACCGACAAGACATTCTGACCTTTAGAAAAACCCTACCCGACTTAAGAAAGAACCCGACTGCCTTCTACACCGAACTAGGTACAGCCTTAGGTTCAACAATAATGACCTTAGCAGATATCGACTTATTCTTCGTGTTATGTCTGCCGGCTGATGTGTGGAAGCAAATCCGGAAAGTTGACCACGCTGAGCCGTTCGGATATACCTGGGTACAACTCGATACCATAGATAAACAGCGAGAACCAGGACAGAAACCCCCGAAAGCCATATTGGAGCTCCCAGACAAGATTGTACAGAAGTTGAAGACTCTAATCCCAGAAAGAAAGGTAGACTGGTCGATAGTGACGGCTTGTCGACAGAAACCCCAGGAGGATGTGTCTGAATACTTCTCTCGATTCGAGACTGTGTTTTCTGATTATAGTGGCCAGGACATGACCACTGCAACCGGACATCACCTCTTTGTCCAGAATTATGTGAAGGGTCTGTCACAAGAAGTCTCCCAGAAGCTACAGACCAGCAAGAGTAGTTGGGCAGCCTCCAAACCCGCAGCAATCCTCCAGATGGCCCAATACTACGAAAACCAAAAGAATGAGAACGATAGGGCGTCAGAGAGGAAGAGAAAGGAACTGAAGGAGAGGGTAATGATAGCACAGTTGCAAGGGGTGACCATAGGAAGGGAACCCCCGAAAGGGAATTACCAACCAACCGCCCCTAGAAAGCTACCCCCTAGAGACCACACACCTGCACCCTACAACGGACGGAGAGACTTAGATGGGAACCAATGTGCGTTCTGTAGAGGGTTCGGACACTGGAAATCCCAGTGCCCGGTCCTTCTGGAATTGAACAAAAATAGGGACCCCAGAGACACAGCATATGACCCCAGAAATAGAGGACAGGGACGAGGGTACACGAACGACGCCATCAACGACAGGCCAGGCAGACTAAACACCTTTGATCGCCCCCGTCAAAACCAGTGTCAGCAGTCCGACTACGAAAGCACCCATGGCTTCGCATAGGACCGCAAGGGAGGGATCCAGTCGAACTCCGTGTTGACCAGCAAGGTCCTTACGTCACTGCTAAGGTCTTGGGCACCAAGTCTCCATTCCTGGTAGATACTGGGGCGACACGTAGTGCGTTATCTAAACGACTGATTCCTAGGGCACCCTTGTCTGGCTCACACGTAACCTCAATAGGCTTCGATGGAACGCCCTCCACTAACCCCTTATCAGCACCAATCTCCTTTGACTTAGAAGATAACGCCACTGACACGACCTTTCTGCTCTCCTCCAACACCCCCGATGCTATTATGGGACTTGATTTGCTAAAACATTTTCGAGCTACCATCAGATGCTCCCCAGACGGAGTTCGAGTCATCCTGCACGATAACCCAGATCTGTTCAGACCTTGTCACACACGACGTATGCTCTCTATAACCGATGCTGACCTGTCCCTACTCGACACGTTACCTTCACATCTATGGGCTAAAACCGACTCAGATGTAGGGCGCATGGTGATCGACCCAGTACACATAACCGTCCGACCGGACGCAGTGCTCCCAAAGCTTCCACAGTATCGGATATCGCCCGAAGGCGAGAAGGCATTGGTGGAAATCATCGAGTCCCTAGTCGATGCAGGAGTGGTAGAAGAAGTAGTCAGTAATGTTTGCAACAGCCCTATCCTACCCATTGTAAAAAAGCAAGGCGAGGGAGATGAGAAAGCATACCGCTTTATTGTTGACTTACGAGAAGTTAACAAAGTAGTCATACCTCAGTATCCCGTGGTCTCAGACATCACCACCATCCTCACCCTGATTCCGTCCACTGCCACCACCTTTACCGTTATTGATCTCAAGAACGCATTCTTTTCCATCCCCATCCACCCAGACAGCCTCTACCTGTTCGGCTTCACTTTAAAAGCCCGTTCGTACAGATTCTGTAGGGCACCCCAAGGCTACACTGAGAGTCCCAGCATTTATAGCCAAGCCCTCAAGAGACAACAAGATGCAGTCCAACTACCCGATGGAGTGGTGTTAATACAGTACGTCGATGACATTCTTTTGGCGGCCGACACCACTCCACTTGCCGTCACAGCCACCATTCACCTCCTCCACTTCCTCGCGGAAAACGGTCACAAGGTCTCCAGGAAGAAGTTGCAATTCTGCCAACCCCAAGTGACATATCTAGGCCACCTACTATCCAAAGACGGGAGGAAACTTACCCCTGACCGAATTCAGACCATCCTAGAAACCCCTGTTCCCAAAACTCAGAAGCAAGTGCGGTCTCTAGTAGGCCTCACCTCCTTTTGTCGACAATGGTTGCCAAACTTCAGTCTTATTGTAAAACCTCTGCTTTCCCTGCTGGCTAAAGATGTCCCCTTCCCCCTCCCCTGGACACCCGAATGCCAATCCTCCTTCAAAGAATTACGAGACGCCCTCTGCTCGGCCCCAGTCCTAGGAACCCCAGACTACACTAAACCTTTCTCCCTCTACACCCACGAAAGGGAGGGATGTGCGTTGTCTGTCCTAACCCAGTCCATAGGCCCTAAACAACGCCCTTGTGCCTACTTCTCTGCCACTCTTGACCCTGTAGCCAGAGCTTTGCCCGCCTGCCTTCGAGCAGTAGCCGCCGCTGCTGTCTCTATCCGGCAAAGGGAGGGGATCGTGCTCTCGAACCCCCTCACAGTATTGGTACCCCATGCGGTTGACACCCTCCTGAACCAAACCAAGACTCAACACCTGACTAGCGCACGACTGACTGGTTACGAACTAACTCTGCTTGCACCCCACATCACATTGAAACGATGCACCACTCTGAATCCAGCTACTCTACTACCTCTCCCTGACGCTGACCCCAATGCGTCCCCTATACATGACTGCGTGACCCTCACCGACGAACAGACCAAGAGTAGGGTTGACCTCCGGGATACTGCCTTCCCGGACCCTGACGGAGAACTGTGGGTGGATGGCTCATGTATCAAGCTCCCCGATGGCACCACCTCAGCTGCCTATGCAGTCACCACAGCCCGAACAGTTGTTGAGACAGCCCGCATCACACAGCGATCCGCACAGGCGGCGGAACTAATTGCTCTCACACGAGCATGCCTCCTGGCAGCAGGGACAACCGCAAACATTTACACAGACAGTCAGTACGCCTTCGGGGTAGTTCACCACTTTGGGCTCTTATGGAAAGAGAGGGGATTCTTGACTTCCCATGGCACACCCATCCTGCATGGAGATCTAGTCTCTGCCCTGACCGAAGCAGTCCTCCTCCCCACACGGCTGGCTGTGATCAAATGCCAGGCACACAAGAAGGTGACAGACATTATAGGACAGGGAAATGCACTAGCTGACATTACTGCCCGAACCACAGCCGAGAATAGGTCCACGATCCATATGTACGTGACCAGGTCACAAACTGAGAAATGGAAGGATGCTAGGGAAACGATTAGGGATATCCAACTAGCCAGCACACCACACGAATTAACTGAATGGGCCCGGGTGGGATTGAAGGACGATGACGGTTGCTGGCGAACTAAAGACTCGAACAAATGGTTGCTACCCGACTCATACTTGATCCCCATGCTGACCATGGCACACTCCCCCGCACACATAGGGTCTGCCCCCATGATCGAACTCATCTCCAAAGTCTGGCACAACGACAAAATCCCAGACTCAGCCAAACGTCTGGTCCAACAATGCCTGGTATGCCTCCAACACAACCCTGGGAAAGGAACTGCTGTACCCCGGGGAGGGTTTGGGGTTCCCAATCACCCCTTTGAAGTCCTACAAATGGACTATGTCCAGTTAGAAAGGTGCCAAGGTTTTAAGTACGTACTTGTCGTTGTGTGTGCCTTCAGCAAGTGGGTGGAAGCCTACCCAACCCACGACAACACCGCTATGACTACCGCAAAAGTACTACTGAAAGAATTCTTCCCCCGATACGGCCTTTGTCGAATTTTGTGGAGCGATAACGGCCCCCACTTTGTAGCCGAGGTTATCCAACTCATCTTAAAGGGGCTGGGTGTAAAACAGAAATTCCATGCGGTCTTCCATCCCCAATCTGCAGGCTTGGTTGAGCGACATAATGCCACATTGAAGCTTAAGATAGCAAAAATAGTTGCCACCACAGGACTGAAATGGCCAGACGCTCTCCCGCTAGCATTGCTATCAATGCTTTCCACCCCCACTAAACACCACTTAACCCCCTACGAGGTCGTTTTCGGGCGGCCCATGAACCTTTGGACTGCACCAAAGCCAACATCCATCCACGACGTCCCGGACCTCCTCATGTCTGACTATTTGTATAACCTAACTAAAACGTTGTCTGTTATCCATCAGCAGGTGCTGCAAGCCATTCCCGATGTTTCCAGGGGCCCCGGGCACGACATCCAACCCGGCGACTTTGTCTTAGTGCGTAACTTCCAGCGCACCAAGAGTCTGGAGCCCCGGTGGACGGGCCCCCTGCAAGTCCTGATCACCACCCGAACAGCTCTTCGAGTGGAGGGGAAACGCAATTGGCTGCATGCACACCACTGCAAGAAGGTATCACCGACCCTGACGACCACGGACAACATCACTGCCCAAGAAGAACTTCTGGACAAAGACCGACCATCCCTGAGCCGCTGCCCAGATACGGAGACACTTGAGTTAGTGAAATATCCCGATCCCACCGTGCCCTCCAAGGAAGGGTATAACTTGCGACGAAAGGAGAGAACTTCGGCTAAGCAGACCACAAACTAAGTGGAAATCTCAGAGCGGTAGCCTAGTCACCTCAAAGGCCACCAGGAGAGAAACTAAACAAAGTCTGTGGTTCTGCCCGCTACCGAGTCTCTTGAAGGTGATGGAAGCGCCCGACATGAAGATGATGGAAGCAACCGGACGTCCGAAGATCCACTACAAAAACCCAAAGACTGACAGAATGCACAGCTCAAAGACTATTGCACTTTTCATTACCCTTCTCTTTTGCCTTCTCCTCGTGGTCGCCTTCTGGATCATGGAGGAGAGCACACCCGCTCATAAGACATTGCTGACCACCGTTCAACCTACCACCATGAAAGAACACCATCTGATCTCACTTTCACCCCAACTCCGAGAAAGGCGTAAGGAGTTCTGGAATAACTCTTTTGTGCAGTTGCTCCACCAACACAATCTTGCCGCCAACGCCACTAATTGCTGGATCTGTGGATTGCTACCACATGCCACTGGACACTCTATCCCTTTCATCCCTTCACCTTTTTCTGTCCATGGTTCCTGCCTCGCCTGGCTAATCCTCCTGCAGGAAAGCTACAAGGACAATGCCACTTCCGGCAAAACTGTGTCACACTTCTACCATGGGTTCTGGCTGAACAAAACTGGAAAAACTTCTGCCCCCTTCTGCCCTCTGAGATCAAACACTTCCTTTCACATGAACATCCCTGCCAAAGAACGAGTTGAAATGCAAGTGTTCAACAACCCAGCCAGACCCACCTTCTCTTACCTCCGGAAACGAACGGCCGCCACCCTGACAGTGGCCCTATCCGTCATCAACATCACTGGATTTGTGTGCCTCGAAGGCCTGGGAGCGCAGCTGGTGGGCCACAGCTCCTGCCTCATCACCCGAACATTGGACTCAGTTGATCCACCCTCCTTTGTTGCCTCCCCGAATATGTACTTCATCTGTGGTACTAAGGCCTACACCTGGCTCCCGAAAGGTTGGGGAGGCACCTGCTACATCGCTTTTGTCCTTCCTCCGACATATGTGGCTCCAGCAAACCATCACCGACAGAAACGTGCCAAAGACCTTGTACAAGCCGACTCCACCGGGGCACAGTTCCTGGATGCAGTAAAGGGACTTGTTCCACTCTGGGGTCCAATGGCAAACAGCCGTGCCATCCGCCACTTAACTCAGGCAGTCGAGACGGCGATGAACATTACGGCTGGCATCCTCGCCAACAACACCGCCGAGCTTCAGGCGGTCCGCCTGGTGGCTCTTCAGAACCGCCTCGTTCTAGATGTGGTTCTGGCTGATCGTGGAGGAGCATGCCGCATCATTGGGTCCAGCTGTTGTACCTACGTACCGGATAACTCACCCTCAGTCTACAAAGCAATTGAACACCTCCAGAGACTTTCCGCAGAGGTTCATCAGGAGCAAGAAGGATGGTCCCTTGGGAGTTGGTTTTGGGACACTATTAAAAGTTGGGGATGGAGGCTGTTTTCATTTATCCTAATACCGATTGTGATACTATGTGGATGTTGCTTGGGGATTCAGTGTCTGCCACCTTTATGTTCGCTTTTTATGAACTGCATCTGCCCTAAGACTTTGAACTTTGAAGCGGAACGAATGAAAGCTCTGTATGAGGTGGAAGTTCGTAGTATTATGGGGATAGATCCGAACTAGACAAGCTGGCGAGATATGTTAAAAGGGAGGACTGTGAAAATTTAGCTTGCAAACTGAACATTATCTGCGCCATCTTGTCTCTCCCCAGCGCGACACACAGGAAAGCGCACGGCAGCCATTTTAGGCACCCTGGTCTCTCCCTGCTCATTGCCGATCGCCAGCGCGTCCCCCTGGCGCTGCAAGCATCCCCCGCGCGCCGGCCACCCCCGCTCTCTCATACACTGGCCATAAACCCTCTCCTTCTGCGCGACCCTGCCATGGAACCGCATCCCACGCCTGACCGACATCCCATACATGGTCATGCATCCCTTTGATAACCCCCTTCCTCTGCGCCCCATTGTCCGAACCGATCCCAGGCCATCACCTAGCCCTGCGGATGCAGTTTATTGTCCCTACTGTAAGGGAAACGCCCCACATCAAAGGGATTACAGTAGATCAAGGCCCCCCACCCCCTGAGACCCGACCGGTCACACACACCCCCGGGAATTGGCGGAATATCCTGCTGTTTGATAGCCATCTCCTATTGCAGGTGGGGTGGGAACTTCTACTGTAGCTATGCGTGGGATCGGATCTGAGCCAAGGATTCTGAAGACGTTCTTCTATGCATCAAAGTGATCTCAAGAATGTGCCATGTGTGATAAACCTGCAATAAAGTCATAAAACCTGTGTATAAGAGGCCAGGCCTCAGAGATGCAGTTAGAGCACCTCGTGACGATTCCTTGCTGTCTGATCTGATGTGTTCTGCTCCGACGGAATAAAAACGTTGTTTCCTGCCTTCCAGTCTCCGGCGCCTGCCTCTTTCATTGGTAAATTATCGAATGGTATGAGAGGCGATTACCGCCGGGCAATACTTGAAAGGTTATCGACTGAAACTGCCGCTACCATTTAACACCAGGCTACCTAGCCCTGCCCATCTGGGTTTCCCCAGCCCTGTCACTCACACAAGCCAGACAGCAGATACACATCACGCAGAGGCGGGCTGAAATGGTTAGGCAAGCAAAGGCCAACTTTCTAAAAGTGGCATTTGCAAACGCAGAATATTAAAATAAACCTTACTAAAAGATGTACCTTATTATTCTGAGTTCAGGCATACTAAACTCGATTTTCTACCACGTTCCCTGGGTCCGTTGGGATCATAGGATGTAACAATCTTAACAGCCCATTCTGGCCTATGAGAACAGGGTAGCCTTACAATAGTGAAAAATGAAAATGGCTGTAATTCACTATTAGGACATGCCACACACATCAGGGCTTGTCCTACCTTATGCTACAATGCACCCTGCCCTTGGGCCTACCATAGGGGTGACTAACATGAAGTTAATGGAAGGTTTAGGGACTGGCAAGTGGGTGCACTTGCCAGTCAGCATGTCAGTACCAGACTGCACGCAGGTTCTGCAATGGCAAACCTTAGGCATATTTTTACCAGGCCGCGTCTGTGAGTGGCACAACCAGTGCTGCAAGTCCACCAGTGGCATTTGTATTTACAAGCCCTGGGCACTCCTGGTGCACTTTGCTGGGGTCTGATAGTAAACCAAATAAGCCAATCATGGAATCCAACCAACATATACATTTTACATAGGGAGCACTTGCACTGTGGTACTGGTTGGCAGTGGCACAGTGCGCTGAGCGGCCAACACCATAAAAACACATGAGGCACAGCGACAAAAAAGTGGAAGGGAGACTCACGCCAAGGTGCCAGGTCTAACACGTGTCCCCTCCAGCTGAAAGG
Source organism: Triturus cristatus (assembly GCF_964204655.1). Lineage (NCBI taxonomy): Eukaryota > Metazoa > Chordata > Amphibia > Caudata > Salamandridae > Triturus > Triturus cristatus. The sequence continues at coordinate 83,721 of NW_028187863.1, read as the reverse complement.
TGGGGAGAACTACCCTACCCCAGGGAGTTCCTCATCACCAAGGCGTAAAAATCTGGACAGACCGTCAGCATTGGCGTGATCTGTACCAGGGCGATGTTCTACCGTGATATCCATACCCTGTAGGGAAATGGACCACCTCAGCAGCTTTGGATTCTCACCCCTCATATGCATCAATCATCTGAGGGGCCTGTGGTCTGTCTGAACCCGAAGTGAGACCCAAACAGGTAGGGTCTTAGCTTATTCAGCGCCCAGACCAAAGCAAATGCCTCACGCTCAATAGCACTCCATCTCTGTTCCCGTGGAAGTAACCTCCTGCTAAGGAAGGCTACAGGTTGATCTAGGCCCTCTTCATTAATCTGTGAAAGAACAGCCCCCACACCATGCTCTGAAGCGTCTGTCTGAACGATAAACTCTTTGGAGAAGTTGGGAGCGAAGAGCACGGGCGCCGTACACATAGCAGCTTTCAGGGCCTCAAAAGCTTTCTGACAGGTGTCAGTCCAAATCACTTTCCTGGGCTGCTTCTTAGAAGTCAGCGCTGTCAAGGGGGCAACAATGTTGCCATGCCCCTTGACAAACCTCCTGTAGTACCCGGTGAGACCTAGGAAGGCTCTCACCTCTATCTGGGTTTTGGGCGACTCCCAATTCAGGATGGTTTCTATCTTGTGTTGAAGGGGCGCCACCTGGCCGCTCCCAACCTGGTGCCCCAAGTACACCACGGAACCCTGCCCGATCTGCCATTTACTCGCCTTGATCGTGAGGCCTGCCCTCCGCAGCGCCATCAACACTTCCCAGAGGTAGCACAGGTGTTCCTCCCAAGTGGAGCTGAACACTGCGATGTCATCCAGGTAGGCTGCACTGAACGAATCCAGTCCAACCAACACCTGGTTGACCAACCTCTGGAAGGTGGCAGGGGCATTCTTCATCCCACAGGGCATAACCCGGAACTGGTAGTGCCCATCAGGGGTGGAAAATGCTGACCTCTCTTTGGCCCCATCGGTCAAGGCGATCTGCCAGGACCCAGACGTTAAATCAAACGTGCTGAGGTAGTTGGCAGCCCCTAGCCGATCTATGAGCTCATCAGCTCTGGGGATGGGGTGTGCGTCAGTCCTGGTGACTGAATTGAGTCCTCTGTAGTCCACACAGAACCGGAGTTCGGGTGTGGCTCCCGGCGCTGCAGCCTTTGGGACCAAGACCACTAGGCTGGCCCAAGGACTGCTGGAGGACTCAATTACCCCGAGTGCAAACATCTTGGAGACCTCCTCCTTGATGCATGCCCTCACCCTGTCAGTCACCCTGTAGGCCTTGTGCCTCACAGGTGTACTATCCCCAGTGTCCACATCATGGACGCACCAATCAGTGACACCGGGAACCAGGGAAAACAGATCAGAAAATTGCCCCAACAATTGGCGACAATCATTCTGTTGCTCAGGGGTCAGGGTGGAAGAGAGGATGACACCATCCACTGACCCATCTTGCTACTTGGCTGACAGGAGGTCAGGAAGAGGCTCGGTCTCCTCTTCCATCCCAGCATCTGTTGCCAAGAGCATGCCCACTTGGGACCTCTCCAAGTGGGGCTTGAGGTGGATGACATGAAGGACCCGTAAGGGGTTCCTTGGGGACCGCAAGTCCACCAAATAGGTAACAGGACTCTTGCGCTCCACCACCTCAAAGGGACCGGTCCACTTATCCTGGAGCGCACAAGGATCCATGGGGCCAAGACCCATACCTTCTGTCCAGGCTGAAGCTCTACCAGAGTGGCATTTTGGTCGTACCACCGCTTCATCTCCTCCTGGCTGGCTTCCAGGTTTGCCTCAGCAAGTTCCCTGAAACGCCTAGTCTGGTTCCTGAAGGCCAGCATGTAGCTATATACATTCTGGGGAGGTTTCCTGGGAGATTGCTCCCAGCCTTCTTTGACCAGACTTAGAGGTCCTCTCACTGGGTGGCCATACAGAAGCTCAAAGGGGCTGAACCCTAGAGACTTCTGTGTCACCTCACGGTGCGCAAAGAGAAGGCATGGCAAGAGGACGTCCCACTTATGCCTCATGGTTTCTTCCAGACCCATTATCATGCCCTTCAGGGTTAGGTTGAATCTCTCAACCAACCCGTTTCCTTGGGGGTGGTAAGGTGTGGTGAATTTGTAGGTTACACCACACTCTTGCCAAAGGGATTTCATATATTTGGATATGAAATTGGTACCCCGGTCAGACACCACCTCTAGAGGGAATCCCACTCTGGAGAAAATTCCCATCAGTGCATGTCCCACCACGGGGGCAGTCACTGTCCTCAGAGGGATGGCTTCCGGGTACCGGGTGGCATGGTCCACTAGGACCAGGATAAACCTGTTGCCCATGGCTGTCCTGGGGTCCAGTGGCCCCACAATGTCAATCCCCACTCGCTCAAAGGGGGTACTGACCACAGGGAATGGTTGGAGAGGAGCCTTCTGCTTCCTCCCACTTTTTCTGGCAAGTCTGGCAGGTCCTGCAGTGAGTGTCTGAACTCCTGGGCATTTGGGGCCAAAAGAAGTGGGTGACAAGCCTTTCAAAGGTCTTGTCCTGTCTTGTCCTGCCCCAAATGTCCTGCCAATGGCACATCGTGAGCCAGCCCCAGTAGGAAGGCTCTGAAGCGCTGGGTTACCACCAGCACACGGGCTGACCCAGACTCAGCAACCTTAGGCTCAGAATACAGAAGGTCGTTCTCCCAGTAAATGAAATGTGTTCCAGACTGATCACCGTTGGCCTGGTCTGCAGCCTGCTGCCGTATACCCACGAGAGAAGGGCATTCTTTCTGCTCCCTGCAGAATTCTTCCCTGGAGGGTCCTCCTTCTTGCTGCCAATGGGTCAGCTCAGGCAGGTCCCCCAGTTCAGCTATCTGTTCCCCTGTAGGTTCCAGGGCATCCCCCTCAAGGTCTGCTTCCTCCTGGACCGTGGGAACTTCAGGGGCCGGTTTCCCGCGCCCCCTGCCTCTTCTCCCTAAGGCCGGTTCCTGGGCCTCCCTCTCAGGCTCCAGGTCCTCTTGAGCACCCCTACTGGCTGCCATGGACCGTGTGGTGACACACGCCCAATCAGGCATACCCAACATCTCCAGGTGAGCACTCCGCTCCACCTTAGCCCAAGGTGAGCTCTCCAGATCGTTCTCTAGCAGACAGTCTACAGGCATGGCGGGCCTCACAGCTACCTGAAGAGTACCAGAGACCCCCCCACTCAAAGGGAACCTGAGCCACTGGGCAATGACTCTCCGTGTGGTCAGCGGCAACAACCGGATAGAATGCTCCTGGGACAACCTGCTACTGAGACACCAGGTGGCGCTTGACAGCCATCACACTGGCTCCTGTATCTCTCAGAGCTTCAACCCTATGGCCATTTATGGTCACTTACTGTCTGTATTTTTTAGTGTTCTCAGGCAGCTGGGTTTTGGGGACCACTTCACGGTCTCCTAATGAGACCAGGGACATTTCTACTGAACCCCACCCACCTTGGACACCCATTTCTCCACCCAGGGCTACACTAGCCGTCTGCCGAAGGGTTGCACCAGTGGGTGCTGGTTTACCAAACTGGCGACACTTGGGATCATTGGCAAAATGACCCAGCTCACCACATCTGTAACAGTTTGGGGGCCCTCTTTGAACAGGGGTACCTTTCGGGGCCCCGGTCGGTTTCGGGGGTGGGGGAGGCTGAGAACCCTTTCCTTGGTTCCCTTGGGGATTACTTTGGGGCCTCTTCTGGAACTTCCTCGGTTTACCCTTGTCCCCCCACTCTTCTGCTGGGGACCCTGCCCACCTTTGGCGGAGTCTCCCACGTGACCCTTGTGGACCCTGGTACTGACCCAGCGGTCCGCCTCCTCAGCAAGCTTTCTATGGTTAGTCAGCCTACTATCAATCAGGTGCTGGCGTAGCTCAGGAAAACAATTACTGGACAAGTGCTCCCATGCCATTAAATCAAGAAGGATTTGAAAATTATCAACCTTGCTACCCTTTACCCAACCATCCAGTGCTCTGCAAAAAAGTCACATACTACACATACGTACTATTGGGAATTTTAGTGCAACCCCTGAACCTCTGCCTATACAGTTCAGGAGTTAACCCATACCTAGCCATTAAAGCATCCTTCATATGGGGGTAAGAGTTAAACACATCTGAGGGCAAATCTAGCAGTGCGTCCCGCCCTTCACTCAAGAGCCGCCCCCACAACCCCGCTCCCCAATCCTTCTCAGGGACCCGGTGGGAGGACGTGGCTACTTCGTAGGCTTTAAACCACTGCCCTATGTCATCATTTAAAAAAAATTCCTTCACTACATCTTTGGGTATGTACACTCTGGACTCTACCTGCACTGGGGGTGTGCTGCCACCAGAGGGAGTGCTTCCCAAGCCCTGGGCCTTCAACCCCAGCTCCCTCAATTTCATCTCATGCTCCATTTGGCTTCTCCTCTCTTCCATCTCTAGCCTTTTCCTTTCCATTGGCAGTTGTCCATTTAGTTTCGCCCTCTCTATCTCATGAGCTCTGATTTCCTTCCTGTCGGCCAATTCCTCTGGCGACAGGCCTCTGCCCAATTTCCTCCACCTCATCAGAGTCTTTTCTTGACTCCATCCAGGCCCTCAGCGCCTTGCAACGATCTACTTTGAGCTTACATCCAACAGTGGGGACTTTGAATTTTCTGCAGAAGCCCTTCAGCTGGGCCTTGGTGTAGCTCTCGGATCTCTCTTCTTCCCATTCCACGTCTTCAGTTTCAAAGATGAGGGATGCTGCCCTTTCCACAACACTTGAACCAGGCATGATTCCTTTAACAACTGGCGATTTCCCAAAAAATGCGAATTAGAAGTAAGTGGTTGCGCTATTGGTCTGCCTTCACTTTGTGGCAATCACCAATCACTGTGTATGTATCACAAATGCAAATTCGTAATCCTCACCGCTGACCACCAATGTTAGAATCCGGGTTCTCTGGTTGACACAGGTAGGTACTTGTGTCAAGCAAGGAACCGTTCCTCTAGTCAGGGTAGGGGGGTACACTCCAACAAAACCCCTGCTCACCCTCTAGGTAGCTTGGCGCGAGCAGACAATGCCTATCTCAGAGCGTTCAGGTTAAGCATTTGTGAACACACACACAGTAACTCAGTGACAACCCCACAAATGGACTCCACACTGGGATATAGAAAAATAATACTTTATATATATCTATATATATATATATATAGTTTAGGCTTAGCACAAGACCAGATAACGTAAAAACAGCCCACAATACTTATTAGACAAAGAGTTCTTGGTTTTAGCGTAGTTTTAAAGTTCTGTGCGCTTCGTTCCTGTCCGTACGCAGTAAAAACTGCTTGGAAACGGGTCTCACACGCACTGTAGGTGCTTCAGGATGAAGCGTACACCCTACGGTGCGAACAGGCACAGTACCTTTACTTGGTGAGTTCGTCACGGATGCTGCGCTGGCATCAAGCGCGATGTACGGTGCGTTGTCCTCCTGGTGTGATGCGTACTACGGTACGTTAGACCTTGGGCATGCAGGGCTTCAGGGGACGGTGCGTAGGTACGGTGCGTTCAAAGTTCGTCGCGGCGTTCGTGCCGTACCATCAGATTGGCAATCTTGATTCGAAGCGCTGGATACAAGCGAACAGTACGCTCCGCACAGGGGAGACGTACGCAACCAGCGTACGCACCGCAGCCTTTCCAAAGCAGGGGAAAGGAGCGTACGCCAGCAGTACGGTTCGTAGGGGATAGTAGCAAGTACGGTTCGTAGTCCCTCCGTTACGGTGCGAGCTATGGCTCGTAGGGGCCTGTCAGTCACATTGCTCAGGCCGGACGATACCTTCCTTTGCGGTGCGAGCTACGGCTCGTAGAGGGGCCTTAGTCATGTTGTTCGGGCCGGACAGCGGGATACCAGCTTTCAGGGGGTACAGCAGTTCGAGTCAAAGATGCGGGGAAAACAGTCCGTTTTCCAAGGCGATCTCACGGCGGTGAAGTCCACTGGTCCTGGGACTTCGTTCAGGGGGCAAGCTCACTCACAAGCCCTTGGAGATCTCTCAGCACAAGTCAAATAAAAGTTTGAGTCTTTTCTTCCTCTTCTTCAGCAGCAAGGCAACCACTGCAGGCCAATCCCCCAGGTCAGGGACAGTACCCCTCCATGCAGCTTTTCCAGTTCCTTCAGGCCGGACAGAAGTTTCTTCTTGCAGGACAGGATCTAGTTTCTTAGGAGCAGGGCTCCTACATTTATACCACAATTCCTTTGTTCTCTCAGGCCAGGGGAGCCCTTGCCTAGTTCAGTCCAGTTCTGGAGCACTTCTTTCAGGGTGCAGGGCAGAGCCATCAGACGCTCCACAGGGGGCGGAGCCAGCATTGTGGTGGCAGAGCCCTATTCAGAGTCCAGGTGTACTCCTCCCACCCATCTACAGGTCAATCTTTCTATTCACCACCAGGCTACCTAGCCCTGCCCATCTGGGTTTCCCCAGCCCTGTCACTCACACAAGCTAGACAGCAGATACACATCACGCAGAGGCGGGCTGAAATGGTTAGGCAAGCAAAGGCCAACTTTCTAAAAGTGGCATTTGCAAACGCAGAATATTAAAATAAACCTTACTAAAAGATGTACCTTATTATTCTGAGTTCAGGCATACTAAACTCAATTTTCTACCATGTTCCCTGGGTCCGTTAGGATCATAGGATGTAACAATCTTAACAGCCCATTCTGGCCTATGAGGACAGGGTAGCCTTACAATAGTGAAAAATGAAAATGGCTGTAATTCACTATTAGGACATGCCACACACATCAGGGCTTGTCCTACCTTATGCTACAATGCACCCTGCCCTTGGGCCTACCAAAGGGGTGACTAACATGAAGTTAAGGGAAGGTTTAGGGACTGGCAAGTGGGTGCACTTGCCAGTCAGCATGTCAGTACGAGACTGCACGCAGGTTCTGCAATGGCAGACCTTAGGCATATTTTTACCAGGCCGCGTCTGTGGGAGGCACAACCAGTGCTGCAAGCCCACCAGCGGCATTTGTATTTACAAGCCCTGGGCACTCCTGGTGCACTTTACTGGGGTCTGATAGTAAACCAAATAAGGCAATCATGGAATCAAACCAACATATACATTTTACATAGGGAGCACTTGCACTGTGGCACTGGTTGGCAGTGGCACAGCGCTCTGAGCGGCCAACACCATAAAAACACATGAGGCACAGCGACAAAAAGTGGAAGGGAGACTCACGCCAAGGTGCCAGGTCTAACAACTACGAATCTGAGATATTTTCTCTGAGCACTGTGAATGGGAATGCGGAAATAGGCATCCTTGAGGTCTAGGGTAGCAAGGAAGTCGCCATGTGTAAGCAGAGGAAGGACCTGCTGAAGTGTGACCATGTGGAAATGGTCTGAGTGTATATATAGGTTTAGGGGTCTGAGGTCTAAAATAAGCCTTAGAGAGCTGTCCTTTTTTGGTATGAGAAAATAGAGAGATTGAACTCCCTTGTTTTGTTGGTGCAGGGGCACTGGTTCTATTGCACTTTTTTGTAGGAGGGAGATTACCTCCTGCTTTAGCAGTAACAGATGTTCTTGTGCGATTGGACGCTGTTTGGGTGGTATGGTTTGGGGGGTAGATGTTAGCTCGAGACAGTAGCCTGATTGAATTATCTGTTGCACCCACCTGTCTGAAGTGATGTTTGCCCAGGCAGGGAGGAATTGGTGGTGTCTTCTCCCGACTGGAGTGGAATGGTCTGGGGGAAGTGGAGGGAAGTCATGGGGTGGGGGTGGAGGCAGAGCGGGAGTTGTTGTTTTTGCCTCTGCCTTTGCTGTTGTTCCCCCTGTAGCCACCCCTTTGGTAACCTCTAGTAAAGGTGGACTGGGTGGGAGCCTTGTAAGAAGTGGAGGGGCTATCAGAGGAGTACCCTCTGTGGGTGCTTCTGAAGGATGAGCGACGAAAGGACCGTCTGGGAGCTTGCGACTGCAAGGCTCCCATAGATTTGGCTGTGTCTGTATCCTTTTTCATTTTCTCAAGTGATACGTCCACATTGGGGCCAAATAGGTGTTGCTCATTGAATGGCTGATTGAGTATGGAACTCTGGACTTCAGGTTTAAAACCTGAGATGCGTAACCAGGCATGCCTACGTAAAAGGACACTGGTGTTTATTGCCCTTGAGGCGGTATATGCCACATCTAAGGCACAACGGATGGAGGGGTTAGTGATGGTTTTACCATCCTGTATGAGTTCATTGGCCCTGTTTTTATACCTGTCAGGGAGGTGCTGCATTATGGACTCAAGTTCATCATGATGTGCCCTGTCATACCTGGCTAATAGCGCTTGGGTATTAGCAATGCGCCATATGTTTGCTGCCTGTGACACTGTGCGTTTGCCAAAGGCGTCCAGGAGTTTAGATTCCTTATCTGGTGGTGGTGCGTCACCTGATGTTTGGTAATTGGCTCTCTTCCTTGCATTAGAGACTTCCAAGGAGTCTAGAGGTGCGGGGCCTTTAATGTATGCTGGATCAGTAGCAGCCACCTTAAACTTTTTTCCTATTCTCGGGTTGATGACTCGAGCCCTGACTGGCTCTTTAAAGATCTCTGGTGCATGCCTAATGACCCCTTTAAGCATAGGTAAAATTGAGGTGGACCTTTGTGTGGTGTCGAAAGTGTCCATGAGAAAATCTTCCTCTACTGGGTCTGTATGAAGGTCAACCCCGTGGTACTGGGCAGCTCTGTGAAGGAGCTGGTTGAAGCCGATATAGTCCGTGGAGGGGAAGGCCTGGAGGGATACATGTCATCTTGTGGGGTGTAAGGGACGTCTGGGACACTGTAATCATCCCAGGGGTCTGGGGAGCCAGTAGGGGTAGGGTCCCCTAGGGGTTGATCATCCACACCTCCCCCTGCATCATCTGAGGTGTTGTCATCATCATCATCTACTGGGGTAGGTGATGGGGTAGGAGAGCGGTGTGGTGGGGGAGGAGGAGGAGGAATAGGAGAAGGGATCCTTAATGGAGAGGTAGCAAAGTCTCTCTTTTTCGGTGGTGGTGCCGGTGCAGGCGTATCTAGGAGTCTTTTCTTGATGCTAAGCATTAAATGACCAGTCTTAGGATCCTTCACAAGAGTCTTTTGGGTAGGATCTGGACGAAACAGTTCTTCTGTGGGAGGCAGATCCTTCGGAGTCGACGGCTTCGCTGCCGTAAGCTTTTTCGGCGCCGACTCGGTAGCGGTTCTAGGTTTTTGAACCGTGCAGTTTTACAGTGTCTTTGTCCGATGGAACCTGTTGTTTTTTCAGTTCCGAGGTCTTTGGCTTCGAAGAATGGGAGTCAGGGCCCTTTGGTGGGCCTTTTTTGGTCGGCTCCGAGGGTGTTGTCGGTGCCGAGGAACCGGTGCTAGCCTTCGACGCCGAGTGCTTAGATGTCGAAGCAGCGGTCGGCGTGGATGAGGAAGAGGACGTCTTCTTTTTCGGTGCCGGAGTATGTTTTTCGGCACTGAGTGTAGGCTGACTCGAGCCTGTGTCACCTAAAGGCTTAGTAGGCTTCTTTACCGGGCCCGAAGGCGGGGCATGGGAAGCAGTGTCTCGGTGTGCACCTGGGCCCGAAGGTGAAGGTGGTACCGAAGCCTTTTTTGATAGTGTCGAGGGGGGGTTTGGGTCGGGGTCGACGTCTGTACTCACGGCCCTCTGAGCTGGAGTGATGTCCTCTACATCGGAGTCATCTGCTTCGGAGGCGCTGATGATGTGTTCTTCGACCCGACCTTTCTCCGGAACATAGACGCCTTCTTGGAATATGTCGTCTGGGATCGAAGATGACGAGCGAGCCATTGTTCTTCTAGCTCGTCGGTCCAGGATAGTCTTCTTGGAGCGGAAGGAGGCTCAAGCTGGACAGTCTCTGGCCTTGTGCTCCGGTGAAAGGCAGAGGTTACACACCATGCAGGTCGGTGTGGGGAAACTTCGACCCACATCGAGGAGACTTTTTGAATTGAGTCCTTTCCATGAGCCGGAGACGAGGCCCAGGTAGGCCCGAAGGCCTTCGCCGACGACCGGAATCGAAGACTTCGAAGTTGAAGGGTCGCGTGGATTGGGAAAACACGATCGAAACAATACCGTCAAGTAGGGAAGGATTGCGCGTCGAAAGAGAAAACCGTTAATGGTTCCAAACTGGAACACGAGAACACATCCGAGCCCGATGGCGGAAAAAAACAATCTGAGGATGGAGCCGATGCCCATGCGCACTATGATCCAAAGGAGGAATCACATACCTCGTGACTTCCAAAGACTTTCAAAGACAAAAACAAGTGCAAACATCAGGGCCCAACACCAGATTGCGATCTATGCTTAGTGTGTAATCTGCAGCTCATATGCCTCGAACAGCAGTTTCTCTCCAAAGTGGTGGCTAGCAAGTAGGTGTTGCAAAGTGTAGGAGAGTGGCATCGACTGCATAGTTGCCCCCAACTTTTTGCTGATGTTTTGACTGTTTTCTGACTTTAGCCAGGCTGTGGCCCTGCTATCCAGGACCCCAGCCTATCTGCTTCCTCTCTAAACTGATGTGAGTACCCTAGGTACATACCAATTGGATACTGAGGACACCCTATCAGCCCCTTGTAGATGGTACCCTAGGTACCCAGGGCATGGGTCCCTCAGAGGCCTTCCAGGGGCTGCAGCACTTATTGTGCCATCTCTGGGACAGCCATACAAACTGACACCACCAGACCACTGCTGTAGTCTGGGTAAGGTGGTGCTTGCACCCCTTACAGGGATATAGGTATCCTGTATCCCACTTAATACAACACATATATCCTCATAGGTCACCCCTAAGGCAGGCCTTGCTAATCCTACAAGGCAGGTTGCTGAGATATGTGTGAGGGGGAACCCCTACCTGAGTAGGGCCCCTCTGCAACCTTCGTAAAACTATTGCTAGGTTGTTTGTAGTGCAGCCATACCATATACTCTTAACCGCATTCTAAGTAATCGCGATAGCGTGATAACTTGAGAGTGGCTGCACAGAACCATGTCATGTTTGGTGTCAAACATGTAGGAATCATACCCCAATCCAACCATGGGAGTGAGGGCATGATTCCCCCCTGCTAGAGGGGCGATATGGTAAAAGCGGCAGATTTTAGACACCAATTTAAAAGTGCACACGGGGTACAAAATGGATGCTACCCGCCACCCACACGACTCTGGCTGCCTGTTGCTGGGCAGAACTCCAGCCACGGCAGCTGGACAATAGGGATCTTGTTGCAAGGAGGTGCTCCCACCTCGCCAGACAGACTATGTGGATTGGAACTGGATGGGTGCACCATAGGATGTCTTTCAGACTTGCACGTAGGCTTCTCCAGTGCCTACTTCTGCATACACCACCTCAAACCGGTTCAGGGGCATCCTGTCCCCTGCCCAGGCGGGAAACCACACAAAGGGGAGAGGGTGTAGCCACCCTTTCCCGCCTGAACTCTCATTGGTGGGCTCTGATTTAGACACTCCCCTAATCCTTGGATAAAGGTGGGTGCAGGGTCCCCAGAGCCTCAGATTAATCTTAGACTTCACAGACTTAAACCTTCGACTTGCTGCCGCACAGCTGAATGAAGAAATCTCCCTTGGGGTAAAGGAGTTACCCCCCTGCTTGGCAGGCACCTGAAACACTGCAAGTGACCTGGTTGGAACTCCGCTGCTCCTATAGACATTGGAGACTTCTGCCTACCTTGAGGTGGGTTTCCAAGCATCCCAGAGGCCAATGAGTATGCACAGCAAAGCTCAGCACCGTGGACCCCGTGGGTGCCGAGATCCCCAATACCCCAGGACACCGGCCACCTCTTGCACAGCACAGGACCCCGACCAGTGGGGAAGTTGTGCTTTGGCCCATTATTGAGCCAACCTCTCAGCATCATCTGTGCCAAAGATCGACTCCCTAGCCCGCTCCGGCAACCCGTGGGCGCATCTTTACGCACGCCAAATTGCTGCCTCCCGCGGTCCCTTGTCTCTCGACTGGTGGGCCCTAGCAGAGGTCAATCTTCACTTTAAAGGGCTCCCCTGGTTGCTCCAGGCCTGCTCTACAGTCTCCTTGCTGGAGACCTTGCTCAGACCTCGTGGGTCTGCACCGTAGCTGTTTTGTGATCCTTGTGTGGGTTGCGGTTGCAAAGGCTTAGTGGATCCAATCCGGACACTAACACCGCAGCGGCCTTCATCCTTCGTGGGACAGTTGCCCTCCAGAAGCTGGCCTTCCTTGAAGCCTCCTGGACCCCGTGGCTGCCGATACAAGCTACCCATCTTCCACCTGGAAGCACCCGACATTGAAGGGCTCTTTCTCCTGAGCCCCCTGGTCACTGTGCCGTGACCCAGACTATGCCCCCTCTGCTTCCAGGTCCTTACCTTAAAGATATACATCTTCAACCTGCACGACATCGACGACGCTTCACGCCAGTAGCAGTTCTTCACCTTTTTCCATTGAAAACGAGATCGCGACCAGACATCGAAAACGACCTATGCACCCGGCTTCCCTGGGGCAGGTAACAGTGGTACCTCGGTACTGTCGTGGGTGTGGGCCCTCCAAGAGCTTAACTCTAAGCTGCTGAACTTGAACTCCTGCCAGAAGTGTTTTAATTCTTGCAATTTCCAACCGCGACATTCTCCATAGGGTTTAATAGAGATCCCGACAGTAGTTTATACCACTGCACGCGTCTCCCGTGGGAACCTTCCTCACTACCTTGGGTGGTTTCTTAAGGGACAAGCGACCCTAAGTGCCCTAGGCACTGTCTGTAGAATTGTCGTGGTTCTTATACCACTTTTTTAATATATGGTTTGGTCCCCCCCGGGGCCCTATGATTCCAGTGCTATTTATTGTAACTATCAATGCTTGTTTGAATTGTATCTTTACCTCCAGTTTCATAAAGAGACTAGTGGGATTATTCTTAGAATAAATACATATATTTTATATATATACACCTGTGTGGACTACTCTTTCATTTGGTTATTCAAGAGGTTATCTATGGTAAAACAATAAGCTTAACACTCCTTCAAGACTTAGCCTGAAGGCTGCTCTCCACAGCTACCACTAGGATAGCTTTCTTTAAAGGTTGTCTTTTAACCTATCACCTTAAGAGTCGAATTGGACTGGTGCAAGGTGTCCCCTATAACTAGTGGACAGCATATGCCAGGCCAATTTCTCACACAAAGGTTTGATAAGGTTCCAAGATTGCTTGGCCAAGTAAGGAATGTTGACATGCAACGTCACAGTAGAAAAACACCAAAAAACAGAACACAATGCTTGGTGTAGGAATGTGGCATTAACCAAGAAGCAGCTTTGCAGATATCCTTTAAAGGGACATTACTCAAAAATGGCTATGGTTGGGGCGTGGCCAAGCTGCATGGCGGACTAGACGTGTCCTGCCGTAGCTCTCCCAGCCCACGAGAAATCCTGCCATTATCCTGAGCCATCGGACGGCCCACGAAAGTGCACCCCTGTGGAAAGGTGGGGGGAGCACCGTGTGGGATAAGAATCGGGTCCTGGGGCCCTGTTTGAGGCAACACTGGCCATAAATCCGGGAGAGGAGCGGATGATACGAGGGGACAAGAGGGCAGCGTAGAGGGAGGCATAGTCAGACGCCCAGGCAGAACACCACCACGTAGACTGAGGAGCCTCGCCGTGTTCCCTCGGGAGGGCTGTGAAGTGGGGAGCGATCGGGCGGCTAGCGGACCCGTGCCGTTCTCTTTCCCTCCCGCCCCCCGCCCGCCGAGCTGCCGTGGGCACAGGAGAAGGCTGAGGAGTGCGGACGGCTGGGGTGCGGCAGAGGGCGGCCAGGGAGAGGTGGGCGGTGCGGCGCTGTACTCGCGCCCGGGCCCCTCTTATATACTTGAAGATCGGAGACCTCCGTTGGGGCGTGCGGCCAAAGACAGTGAGTGCCGGGGATCCCGGGACTACGGAGGTGCCGGGGAGGGTGCCGGGACCTCTGCTCCTCTTTCCCCTCCGCCCCCCTAATCTGGCAGGAGCAGGACCAGTGTTTGAGGCCTCGGAAGAGGAGTGACGGGAATCCTTGGGGGTCGGTAGCTGTGGAGGGTTCCTGGAGCTGTGTCCCCTGCTCCCCCACCTCCCCCTAGCCTTTCAAGACCACTGGGCAGCAGAGACACCTGTGGAAAGTGCTGGAGGTAGAGGCCGGAGGCGAGGCAGCCGGCCAGCTACGGATTGATCGGGTGGTGCAAATGGGGCATTGAAAGAGTGGGTGAATGACGGGCGCCAGGACAGAAATGCTGCAAGTGGTCCGGTACCTAGGGAAAGGATACTGGAGGCCTGAGGAACGCGATTTGGCAACGCGTCAGGACGGGTGAGCCAGCAAACCACGGTGCCTGTGTAAGGCTAGTGGACATGAGGAGGTGGTGGGGCTGATCCGCAATCCAGGAAAGTGCTGCCCATACCAGTCGTCGTGGGAGTGCCGGACATTGGCTAGGGTGCCACCGGATATCGTGAGGCGGTCCATATACGGCACAGAGGGTGAGGAACGTGAAGCAAGCAGGTTTGTGTGCAAGGCCGACGAGTCCTGATCACCTGGGACGGACGGATGAGGACAGCCCACATTAGGTGAGGCGGCAAGGGAGCAGAAGGTAGGGGTGGCACCGGTGCAGGTGCACAAGAATGGAAATACACCACGTGGTGGCCAGAGAGGCACCGTGGTGGGCACAGTGGTGCAACAGTAGAGCCTTCACCGACTTCCCACGCTGACACTGTAAACCCCTTAACAAAGTACAGCCTGCGGTTCAGCCAAAGGCATACAGGCGCCTAGGAGAGGGATCACCAATGGTGCGGGACAAGAACACTAAAACACAAAAGCGCGGCAAAATGGATACATTTGCTAAGCCCCTACTGGGGACGGAGCCCTCCGCAGTGACCACCATGGAGGCGCCGGACAATAATGTTCTCCTTCAAGCTATCCGCTCCTCCAGGGAGGCCCTCGAAAGCAAAATCGACGGCATCAAGATTGACGTTAACTTGCTCCGTCAGGATCTACGAAATGTGTCAGAAAAAGTCACGCAGGCAGAGCATATCGGAGGGTGACACCACGCACACCCTCCGGAAAGAGGTCACAGAACTGAAAACGGCCATGAAGGAGGTACTATGGAAGGTGGATGATGCGGAAAACAGGGCAAGGAGGAATAACCTTCGCTTTATCGGTTTTCCTGAAAATGTAGAGGGGTCGGACGCCGATGCCTTCCTGAAACAGTGAATACTAGACACCCTACCTAACACACACTTCTCACCATGCTTCATCATCGAGAGGGCTTACCGAATCCCGGGTGCAAGGCCCCCAGTGGGGTCGACGCCACGACCATTGATTGCGAAGCTTCTCAATTATCAGGAGCAGGATCTTGTCCTTCAAGGGAGTCAGAAGAAAGGGGAAATCAAGATTCACAATGCCAAAATCATGGTGTTTCCGAATTATTCACGGGAAGTCCAGAAACAGCGCAAGTTGCTTGACTCAGTCAAGGACAAGTTGAGGCAGATGCAAATTACATACATGCTTCTCTTCCCGGCCAAACTGAAGGTGATATCAGGCCAAGACAATGTTCTTTACGACACCAGAAGGGGTATGGCACTGGATCGAGGAACGCCCGGTGCTTAGACCCCTGGGGACTCAGCGATCGCCCAGTGGGAGGGCCCCGAACAGACGTAGCAACAGACCCCGGACACAGAGGCCTGCGTGGAGACCTGGAGGGACATCCCAGAGGGTCCCTAACAGAACGACTCCATATGACACCGGGTGGGCCGTGGGGAGTACCCGAGAGCATCGGATTCTGAGAGCATCTCGCTGAGGGACCAGCATCACGAGAGCCGTGTGGGAGATGATGCAGCTCAACGGAGGTCAGCTGACTATACAGACCAGGACATCACTACAGATTCGGAAGGGGAACATCCCCTCATGCAAGACATCAACCTCCTTGAAAACCAGGGGAGGTTGGACATGGTGGCCGGACCGGAGGCGCAAACTGAACATGGAGAGGGGACCGAATGATGTGTGGAGATGGGCTCGGAGAATGATGCGGACAGTAAGCAGTGAGAGGAGCGTCCTCGCTTCCCTTTTTGCGTACAGTTTGCTTTTCTTTGTGTGTTCTTTAGAGTAATCTAATTTGAAGGCTTCCTAGTTGGGGGGTGGGGGGTGGGGGGGGGGGGTGGGCGACAGACCTCTCCTGATCCAAGCGACAAAGTTGGTCACGTTGACCTGTGGGGGAGTCGATTGGGTTGGGGTGAGAGTGGGGTGGGGGGGAGGTGGAAGGGTGGACGGGGTGAGTTTAATATGGTTCTCTGTAACAAAAAAAGGAATGTCTTATGTAGGTATGTATTTGTTGGAGCCACTCAGGGAGGAACAGGGGGAGGGCACGGTACAGGGGGAGGCACAGGGGGAATGCGGACAAAACAAGAATGAGTTAATTATTCCCCTTATTCAGTTTTATCATGGAATGTCAAAGGAATGGGGAACAAGGTCAAATGGGGGTTGGTAGCGGCATATTGTAAAAGGCTGAAACCGGATGTCCTCCTCCTACAGGAAACACACTTAAAGGGTACGAGATGCAATTTTCTGGGCCGTAGACCGTACATAACACTGGCACACGCAGGTTTCTCCACTGGGGCACGGGGGTCGCGATATTAAGAAAAATCCACCATTCAGGGTAGAACGCACCTGGAGTGACCCCAATGGGACATATGTGGCAGTACAGGGGCTTTGGGACACGAGACACATTACACTGATCAGCATATATGCGCCTCCCAGGCTACAGAAGCAGACAATGGATAGACTGGCAGCCATTCTTCTTGAGGCGGGTTCCAGCACTCACATTATAGGGGGAGATTTTAATGATGTGATGGATCCTACATGGGATCGCACATAAGTCCATCAAGGGGGCCCCAGGGAAACCCCACTCAAACGGTTCGTAGACACATTGACACTTACTGACCTGTGGCGGAAACAGCACACCCAGATTAAAGCATAATCCTTCTATTCTAGGGCTCATAAGGCATTTTCGAGAATAGATTATATATTCACCTTGGCAGGAGAAGTAGGGGAAATACAAAGAATTGAGTACCTAGCGAGGGATCTCTCGGACCATTCGCCTATATGGTTAACAGTTGGTGCACAGTCACAACACAAGCCCAGAGACTGGAAACTGAATTTGTGGGAACTACGAGACCCGCAGGTGTCCCTTAAGCTTAGAATAGACACGGAGTTGTATTTCAGGGAAAATGTGGAATCGGTGGATTCTGCTATTACACTGTGGGAAGCCTACAAAGCAGTCCTCCGAGACAGGGATCAAAACATAATCGCGCATAAGAAACGCAAAGAGACAGAGGAGGTAGAGAGACTGGAAACGCAGCTCCTACAGGCCGAATCTCAAGCCAGCGCAGGAGACGATGTCTCCAGGTTAAGAAAACATACTCTTGCAGAGTGAATACCTTGCTCTGGCCAAAAAAGACGTGCTACATGCAATACAAGCCATGCACAGGAGATTATATGATGCCAGTGATAAAACTGGTAGACTGCTGGCCTGGCTCAGCAGAAAAGAGCTGGAAAGCATGTGTGTGGCCCGAATACAGATGGAAGGAGATCAGGTTCATCAGACTCCAGATGCGATAGCGCACGCTTTCGCAGGGTACTACGAGGCCTTCTATGCCAACAGACCTCTGCCAGACACCTAACAGATACACACATTCTATGCTGCTCCCTAGACTAGAGTTCAGTGAAGCACAAGCGATGGAGGCAAAATTGACAAAAGAAGAAATTGTAGAAGTCATAGGCCAGATGAAAACATGGAAATCCGCGGGTCCTAATGGACTTCCGACAGAATTTTTTAAGCAGCATGGGGCGCTCTTTAGCACACATCTACTACAAATGTATCTGGAGGCACGGGAGAGGGACGCATTCCCTGAAGATTTGAGGATGGCGACTATCGTGGTGATACCTAAAGAGGGGCGGCCGCCACGGAAATGCAGTTCGTATAGACCCATTTCCCTCATAAATATGGACATGAAGATTTTGGCTAGAATTCTGGCCAACAGTCTAACCAAAGTTATAACAGGACTTATCCACAGGGACCAGTCGGGTTTTATGCCTCACAGGTCAACAAGACTTAATCTCCTTCTGGTTGCCAACTGGTTGGAAGTGGTGCGACATAAGATTGACCAGCACCTTATATTCTCCTTAGATACCGAGAAGGCATTCAACACGGCCCATTGGTCGTTTCTTATGGCCGTACTGGATAGACTGGGATTTGGTCCCGAGTTCAGGAGATGGGTAGCCCTTCTGTATGAGAGACCCTTAGCTAGGGTTAGAGTCAATGGGGTAACGTCCCGGAAATTCCCAATTGAAAGGGGCACCAGACAGGGTTGCCCCTTGTCCCCTCTGTTATTCGCGATTGTCCTGGAACCCTTGGCTTGCGTCATACGCGCACACCCAAATATAACCGGCTTTTGTGTAAATGACGATGATCTGGATGAACACATTTCCCTATATGCGGACGACATACTGTGATACGTTACGAGCCCTGAAACAACTTTCCCTAATATCATGGAGAGTTGTGAGGATTACGGCAGGTGTGCATGTTATAGAATTAACTGGGAAAAATCAAGTGTCTACCCGGTAGGGCAGGCGGTCGAAAATATTGTTTATCTCAGCCAACTACAGGTCGTAACCATGGGGATAAAATATTTAGGTATCTATATAACGCTAGATAGGCAACTGGCACTGGAGCGGAACCTGTACAAGGTATTGGGGGATTTCCGTTTAGATGCGGACCGTTGGGCATCCCTACCCCTAACACTGCTCGGAAGAGCAGCGCTCTTCAAAATGGTAACCCTCCCAAAGTTTTTGTATGTCCTGCAGAATACCTACCACACAATCCCGGAAGAGGTGTTCACTAAAATTGATGATATACTGAGGAAATTCCTCTTGGGAGGGAAGCCCCCCAGGGTGGCGTTAGGGAAGCTACAATGTAACCAATATAGTGGTGGCATTTCCCTGCCGGACCTACGGGCATGCTATTGGGCCACCCACTTTATAGTAATCAACAAATGGGCCTTTGGAGAGAGGGATCAGCCGGCATATGCGCTTGTGGATACTCAGTTCCTCTATAGTGGAAGAGGTGTGGCGCAGCGGCCAGGGTGCCTGTCTCCGGACGGCGTTCACGGTTCGATCCCCGGCACCGGCAGCAGGTTAGCCCAGCACCATGTGACTCTGGGCAATAGCTTGCTTAATCTTCCCGACGGCCCCCAGCGCCAGGACACCTCTCCGGAGGTAACTGTGCCCTTTACAAATACTGGTATTTCCTTATTTCCTTTCCTATAGGTCATACTCTCACTACCTTTACGGAGGCAAGGGCGTTGCAAAATTGTTACCGGCCACGCAAATAGCGATCATGGCATGGAAAAAGGCTGAGAGGCGCACGAAATGGGAAGACCGGGGGACCAAGGAGACCCCGCTTTGGGTGGGAACGCGACTTAAGGAATTTGCCAAGCTGAAGGGTTTTCAGAAGTGGGATCTGGTTGGTATTTCCCAGCTTAAGGACATAATATATCGTAAAGAGCTGGTGACGTTCCAGCACCTCCAGCTAGAATACGACATGAACAAGACGCAACACTTTAAGTATCTGCAACTGAGGCACGCCTGGCGGGCGCAACATATTGATATGGAGGGCCTCCCAGTGTATGCCCCGTTAGAGGGGCTACTTTTGATGGGAGACATCGGAGAGAAAGCAGTGTCGTGGACTTATCAGACAATCATGAATACTACACCTGACCCAATACGGAAACAGACTACAATGGGAAGCGGATCTGGGAGACATAGAAGATCTAGATTGGGAAATGGCCCTGATGCACTCGAGGAAGGTGGCCATTAAATCGCGGCTGCGATTGATGCAGTTTAAATATTTGCACAGAATGTATTATGACAGAGCCCGACTGCATAAGATGGGTAGAGCGGAGTCCCCCAACTGCCTGAAATGTAAGAACATGGAAGGGATCTTCTTTCACACTATTTGGGGATGCACAGCTATACTGGGGCACACTTCTGAAGGAATTGGAAATTATATTGCATGAATCCATACCCCCAGACCCTGTGTTTATTCTGCTGGGCATACCCACGGAGATTGATCTCCCCAAAGTAAAGCGGATACTGCTCCAGCTGGGTCTGGTAGTAGCCAAGAGAGACATGGTGAGGGCTTGGGGGGCAGATTCTAACCCAATACTGGAGGAATGGCGAAGAGGGATGGACATGTACATGTTGGGGGAGAAGACAACATACATAGCAAGGGGGTGTCCCAAAATGTTTCGGAAAATATGGAAGCCATGACTCACCTACTATGGCCTGACGCACACGGATTCGCAGTAGACCCGGGGTGGGTGGGGGATACAGGGGAGGAGGGGAGACATGACGAGAGATCCCGATGACCGACGTTACCCGTTGTTGCTGATTATTTCTGTACCAATATTTTTTGACCTCGCTGCACCTGTAATGAACATAGAAACAAGATGTTTTGTGTATCTGATGTGGTTTTGCAATGTGATTAAGAAAATGCAAATAAATGCATTCCCCCACAAAAAAATGACTATGGTTGTGTCCTTTGTGTTGAGAGATGGCTTTAGCGGGCACAGGGAGTGTGTGCTTAGCCTTGTCAAAGCAAGTCTAAATACACTTAGACACTTGGCAATGCCAGCTTTAAAGAGTTTGAACTGGGGTGGCAAAGTGAGCTAAAGAATGATGATGGATTCAACCCAGATAAGTGACTGGGGGTGAGTGTCTAAAAAGTTTCAGCGCTCTGTTCATCATCTCCTTGTGCTAGCTTTAAAGATGGCAAAGCCCGGGCAGGGGGGTGGGTCTGAAGATTTCAGAACGCTAACTTGTACTAAATGATCATACAAAAGGGCACCCCAATGGCTAGGACTAGGAACAGTGTACTCCCAATACAGACTTTCTTGCTCCTCAATTGGACCAGTCACCTGTGCAATTATTATCAAATTCAATAATCAATGCTGAAGCACAAGTTACTTTCTTGTGTAACGATATATCTGTAAGAGACATTAGTTAGTGATAGATTCCTTACCTTAGAATATTCCCAGGCGTCAGACTGGATTCGGAAAGTTTTTCGCCAGCAGTACCCCTGCACGTCGGTAGGCGTCGTCGTATGGCTCCGCGTACGTCGCTGGCATCATAGTCGCCGAGCTGGAGCTACTTAGACACGCCCATGCACGGTGACGTCGGTTCTGTACACGACTTTTTGCACCAGGAACGCACAGCCATGCAAGATACTGACCACTGGTGCATTGAAACTAGGGCCCTGAAAGGTATGACCTTAACCCTAGAAATCAGTTCGCAGAACGGGGAGGATGGGTGGGGCGGTAAGGAATCTATCACTAACTAATGTCTCTTACAGATATATCGTTACACAAGTAAGTAACTTGTGCATCTGAAAGAGACACGTTAGTGATAGATTCCTTACCTTAGAATAGATACCCCAGCAATACCAACCCCTGTGGTGGGTCTGCGAAACAAGATCACACCAGAAAGTCACGGAGAACAGAACGGCCAAAGAAGCCGTCTCTCCAGACTTGACTGTCAAGGCAATAATGATTAGTAAAGGTGTGCAACAAGGCCCACGTGGCTGCCTGACAGATGTCTTGCAGGGGGACACCACGTCCCAATGCAGTAATAGCTGCTGTCGCCCTGGTAGAATGGGCGCACAACCCCAATGGAGGTTCCTTTTTAGCCAGAGAATAACAGGCTTTGATACACAAGATGACCCAGCGGGAGATGGTCCTCTTGTGTACAGCCCGACCTTTCTTGGCACCTACGTAGCCAACAAAGAGCTGGTCATCCACCCGGAACGGTTTTGTGAGATTCAAATAAAATGAAAGCGCACGTTTTGGGTCCAGATGGTGGAACCTCTCTTCCTCTCTGGAAGGGTGCAGAGGCGGAAAGAAAGTGGACAAGGTGATAGTTTGCCCAGTGTGGAAGGCAGTGACAACCTTTGGCAAGAAGGAAGGGAGAGTACGAAGCACAACCTTGTCCGGATGAACCGACTGAAAAGGAGGCTGACAGGAAAGAGCCTGGAGCTCACTCACGCGCCTAGCGGAGGTGATGGCAACCAGAAAAGCAGTCTTCAAAGTTTATAAACGAAGAGGACAGTTGTGAAGCGGCTCACAAGGAGTGCACATCAAAAAGGTAAGTACCAGATTTAAGTCCCACTGTGGCATCACAAACGGAATAGGAGGAAAAAGGTGAGAAATGCCTTTGAGAAATCTATTAACATGGGACTTTAAAAGAGGGCTGATCAGGAAGCCTGAGAAAGGCAGAGATTGCAGAAAGGTAGCCCTTGATAGTGCCCAGAGCAGAGCCCTGCCGGGCCAAAGAAAGAAGAAATGAAAGGAACTCTGAAAGAGGGACAGAAAGGGGTTCCACAGCCTTTGCTGTGCACCATGCCCCAAATTCGTTCCACCTGCAGGCGCATACCGATTTAGTGGAGGGACTCCTGGCTGCCAGAATGACATCACAGACTTCAGGAGGTAAGTCAAACGGAATCAACTGTTGCCGCTCAATCTCCACGCATGTAGGTGGAGGCTGAACAGGTTCGGGTGGAGGACCGTCCCCTGCTGCTGCGAAAGAAGATCCTCCCGAAGAGGCAGTCGGATCAGGGGATCCATGCTCATACTGAGTAGCTCGGGATACCAAACTCTTTGAGCCCAGTCTGGGGCCACAAGAATGACTTGGGCCCAGTCGTGCCTGATCTTCTTCAGCACTCTGGGTAGAAGTGGTATAGGCGGAAAAGCATACAACAGACCGCAACTCCACTCGCAACGAAAAGCGTCGCCGAGCGAGTGCCGCCTTGGATATTTCAACGCGCAGAAGTGATGCGCGTTCTCTTCAGTGGCGATTAGATCTAACCAAGGCTCTCCCCACTGTTGAAAGAGACCTTGCGCCACTTCCGAGTGAAGACGCCATTCGTGATCCATCATGCATCTGCGGCTGAGTTTATCCGCCCTGGTGTTCAAAGAACCTGCCAGGTGTTGAACCATCAAGGAAATGCCTTGAAGTTCCATCCATGTCCAGAGGCGTAGAGCCTCCTGACATAGGGTCCACGACCCCACCCCGCCCTGTTTGTTGCAATACCACATGGCGGTGGTGTTGTCTGTGAACACCTGCACTACCTTCCCCCTGACAGAGGGAAGGAATGCCTTCAGTGCAAGAAGGATCGCCCGAAGCTCCAGAAGGTTGGTATGGAGCACGGACTCCACCGGACACCAGAGGCTTCTGATCTCCGCCTCTCCCATGTGGCCGCTCCATCCCAGGAGGGACGCTTCCGTCACCACTGTGTGCTCCGGTTGGGGAAGGGAGAGGGATCTGCCGCTGACCCAATGCTGATTCGTGAGCCATCACTGCAATTGTCGTGCAGTGCCCTCCGAGATCTGAACGTAGTAAGACCGGTTTCCCTGATGCGGCGCCCACTTGAACTTCAGGTCCCACTGCAGAGCCTGCATATGCCATCTGGCATGGTTGGTGAGCAGGATGCAGGAGGCCATGAGGACCAGCAGCCTCAAGGTCGTCCTGACCGAAACCCGGGACAAGGGCTGAAAGATCGGAATCATAGCCCGAACATCCTGGACTCTTTGTTCGGGAGGATAGACCCGAAACTGTGCAGTGTCCAGAACCACTCCGATGAAGAGGAGCTTTTGAGAGGGAATCCGGTGCGACTTCGGCACGTTGATGGAGAACCCCAGCAAATGTAGGAGATCGGCTGTAGTCTGGAGGTGGGAGATGACTGTTTGGGGCGAGCCCGCCTTCAACAACCAGTCGTCGAGATAGGGGAGACTGATACCCCTGATCTGCGCAGATGAGCTGCGACCACCGCCATCACTTTGGTGAACACCCAAGGGGTGCTTGTAAGGCCAAAGGGGAGCACGGAAAACTGAAAATGCTCCTGCCCTACCATGAATCACGGGTAACGCCGGTGGGCCGGCAGGACGGGGATATGAAAATAGGCGCCCTGCAGATCTAACGCTACCAACCAGTCTTGCGGGTCGAGGGCAGACAAGACCTGAGCAAGTGTGAGCATCTTGAACTTCTCCTTCCGGAGGAAGCGATTGACATTCCGAAGGTCCAAGATAGGACGCAGGCCTTTGTCCTTTGGAACCAAATAGTAGTGGGAGTAACAACCGCGACCTACTTCTGGCATCGGAACGCGCTCTATGGCCCCCTTGGCCAAGAGGGCCATAACTTCCTGCTGGAGAAGTGCCAAGTGATCCCCTGACATGCGGTGATACTGAGGTGGCATGGCTGGAGGGGTGGTCTCGAAGAGGAGGGAGTAGCCCCTTCGGACAAGCTGCAGAAGTCACCTGTCCGATGTGATGGTACGCTAGGTGGTGGAGGTGATGGCGAATCCTGCCACCCACTGTCGTCTGGTGGGCCTGAAACACAGAACTAGGAAAGTTTGGAGGCAGGGGCAGCAGGGGGATGGTGGACAGACCTGCACGCTGGCCCCATGACACGCCTTTCCGGGTCCCACCACCGTGGCTGCACTGAGACTGTAGCTGCGCAGGCCTGTGGCTTTGCAACGAACGTGCTTGGGCGCCCCTTCCTTGGCCACGAAAGGAGTGAAAAGCAGAAGCGGAAGGAGTGTGTGTAACCGAAAGGCCTAAGGACTTGGTCATAACCCGTGAGTCCTTAAAATGTTCCAACGCACAATCTGCTTTATCGCCGAACAGGCGAGTACCATCAAAGGGCATGTCCATCAAGGTATTCTGGACATCCCCAGAAAAGCCATTTGTCCTCATCCAGGCATGATGGCGTAGCGCCACTGTCATTAAAATCGCCCTGCCCAGCGAGTCAGCAGTTTCAAGACCACAACGGATAGTGAACTTGGCTGCGTCTCTCCCCTCAGCAATAGCTTGGGAGAGTATCGTCAGAGCCTCCACCGGACACTGAGGCAGCATTTGCACAACTGCATCCCACACAGAATGGTAATAGCGGCACAAGAGACATGCGGTGTTCACAGACTGCAGGCCTGAACTGGCGGAAGAAATGTTTTCTTCCTAAATTGCTCCAGTTTCTTGGATTCCCTGTCAGGAGGTGCGGTAGGGAACGCGGAGGCTTGGACAACCAAGCTCTCGGTGGTGGGGTGTTGGGAGAGGAAAACGAAGTCGTCTGGGTCCGGGCGCGGTCATCAGGCCACATTCTTGTCCAAAGGAGCCCCTGTGTTGGGCCTGGACCAGGTGCCAAAAAGAACATCTGAGAGTGCATCTTTAAAGGGCAGCAGCGGCTCCGTAGAAGCAGAAGCTGGCCAAAGCACCTCTGTCAGGGGGTTAGTCCTGACGGCCACAGTAGGGAGCTCGAGGTGGAGAGCCTCGGCTGCCCTATGCAACACCATAGAATATGAACCACCCTCCTCCGTAGCCACGGTAGAAGGAGACAGTGCGCCAGGTTCCAGAACATAATCCTGGTCACCTGCATCCCCCGGATCCTCATCCCAGTCTGGGTCTAACTCGCAGTGAGCTGCAAGAGGGTCCTCAGACCCCTCCCAGTCCTCCACAACCTGCTGAACAGGTGAAACATATGGACGTCGGTGGATATAGGGATAGATGTTCCCAAACGGCGTCGGAATCGGCGTCGGTAGACACCCTTCTGGCACCGGCTCCACACCGGGGAGGAAACCGGAGACGGCGTCGGCCGGGTCTACGGCAGGCGCCCGCGGCGTCGATGCCGGTGGTGGTCGTACAGGGCCAACCAGCATGGACAGGGAACCAGGCCTGGATCCACGGGGGTCCCTCGGCGTCGAGGCCAGAGCCGGCGACGTTTAAGAACGAGCACCCCCAGCCGGATCAGCGGAGCCCGGAGGCGCACTGGCAGGGCTGGACAGCTCGAAGACACGTGCCATGGCTGACAGGAACTCCTGCAGCTGGGCCGGAGTTGTCGATGGACCCGGAAAGGGCGGGTAGGCCATCGGCAACTGCGTAGGCTCCGCAGGGACAGCACCACCTGCATCCTTAGCCGCGTTGCGGGACCGGCTAGGGCAGTGGTTCCCAAACCTTTTTGGCCCGCGGCTCCCTTGACCCATTGGCCATTGCCTGTGGCTCCCCACTTTTACTTTTTTTGAAGGGTGGCTGGGATGTAAGCCCGGCCTCGTTATCAGCCACGGCCCGTACAGATAAGAGCACTGGAGTGGGGACCGGGTGAGGGGGGGGGGGGGATTTCGACGGACGATGACCAGGGAAAATTAAATAAATAATTAAGTTGCCCTGGTCATCGTCTGCCAAAATCCCTCCTCACCCGGTCCCACCACCCCACCGCTCTTACCTGTACTGGCCACGGCTGCTCGTGAGTACTTGCATTTTTCTCCCTGAAAATAATTGGGATGAAGCTGATGAAGGTATTATAATCATATACGCAGGGTGTTTCATATTACCAATAAAATATTCCTAGTTACACTTCTTTGCTCAGGTCTTTTTTAGAGTACCCTCTCAAACTTTTTTATCCCACTTACAGTGCTATATAGCACCCCTATGCATGTAGGCCTCATTGCCAAAGTGTTTCTGCGCTTGAAGAATTTTAGCATACACATTTTTACCCATGTCATACGTGCCAACACACCTGTGTCAGCAGGATGACTCAGTTTTTTAAACCACATACAGCTTTATTTTTACTGTCTCCGCCCTAAAATTGCCTTCAAATCAATTCACGTCAAATAAATTCCTCAGATTTTTTTTTGTTTTTTTTTTGAAACGTCCCTCTTTCTTGCTTCCAAATGTTGACATTATGCTGTATATAGTGTGTTACTTCCCTGTGCTCATGGAGAGAGAAGGCCTGTCTGGAAATGTGTGTGTACTGAAAGAAATATGTACTAAAGTGCCTATGGTTCAGGTACAAGTGTCAATACTTGATGTGTTTAATAGACATGATAGCTGTACTTTCCTGATAATTTGCATTGGTGTAAAATGCATTTAGAAAAAAACAAAACTATTAAAGAGTATAACAGGCATCTTCCGCTTACTTTGCGAGTGTTGGAACATGGGGATCCAGTGATATATGGAGGTCATCTCCTTCAACATGCCATCAATTAAGCACTACGTTTACAGCTTTAGGTGTGTTACTTACAAATCATCGACATCATGCATTTAAGTGTGTCAGACCTGGCCCTTTTTGGCTAAAGTTCCCTAAACTTTTTACTTCCCCCCCCCGAGACCATTTTTCTGACCTGGTGTTGCCAACTTAGATGCTTTGGGCAATTTGCCACTGCTGATCAGTGTCAAAGTGCAAGTGCTTCCTGTGTAAAGTGTAATGGTAATTGGTTGTCCATGATTGGTATGTTTGCCTTACTAGTAAAGTCCCTAGTAAAGTGCAATATGTGTGCCAGGGCTGGAAATGCAAATGCTACTAGTGGGCCTGCAGCACTAATTGTGCCACCCACACAAGTAGTTTGTTGAACTGCCTTGTTGTCCTGAAAAGTGCACCCACTTGCCAGTCCTTACCCTTCCCTTTGTATGCATATCAGACACCCCTAGGGTAGGCCCAAGGTTCCCCCTGGGCAGGGTGCAGTGTATGTGAAAGGTAGGACATGTACTGAGGTGTGTACCATGTCCTAACGGTGAAATACTCTCCATTTCGTTTTTCACTGTTGAAAGGCCATCTTGCCCATAGGACAGAATGGGGAGGCTGTGTAATATGTTTCCAGCCTATCTCCACATAGGCTTAAGATGGAGAGGTGAAGTTTAGTGTGCCTGAACTCACAATTTATTAACATCTTTTTGTGAAGGTGGTTTTTGCATTGTGTGTTTAGAAACCACCATTTTAGAAGTGGCTGGGTTTTTGTGTTCTAACATTTCTGTGTGTTTCTGCCTGGTTGTGGATTGACTATCTGGATTTGAATTTGATAGGCTCTGGGGCATGTCTTGACACCGGGGAGGAGGCTGATCTGCATCTGGAGTGTAGGGGAAAGGAGTAGCCCCTGAAGATGAAGAGGCCTGGGCTGCTGCCATAAAACAATGGCTCCATCTCCTGCTGAGTGATTAGGGACCCAGACCCCCACTATAAAAGGAAGAAGGTGTCACTGGCAGGGAGACACCCAGAACTGGGTTGGACAGGGATCAGTGCCCCCCTGAACACAAAGACTTCAAAGACATTTAGGGGTATAACTATGAGAGCTGAAACCCCTGAACATTGGAATGGAATGGAACTGTTGAAGACTGAAGGATTGAAACTACTTTGTGGTCAAGAGGAACCTCTGCCAAGGAAAGAACAGCTGAAGAGACTGAAGTAAAAGACTGACCCTTGCTGTGTGTTCTGGGGCTGGCCTGCAGTTTCCTGATTTAACCAAGGAGAGGCTAAAGGGACTTTGCTGTGTGCTGTGTCCCCCCGCTTGAAAGGACTTTGCTGTGTGCTGTGTCCTGAAGTAACTTCTCCCCAAGGGCCCGAGGAGAGCTGGCTCCCTGTTGTGGAAACTCAGGAACACAAAAGTTTCCAGGTGTGTCTCAGCGACGCTGTGTGTGTGTGCTTTTTGCAGCCTGAGACCCTGCTAAGAATTGCCCTGTGATCGTGGGCACCTAGAATCCAAGCGAGTCTCTGTGACGCGGGTGCCCGGAGACCGTGCACACCTGGAGATCAAGGAAGTCTCAGCAACGCTCTGTGCGTGTGCCCTGTTGCAGCCTGAGATCTTCGTCATTGCCAACAGTCCGGACCGGCATCCCCAGAGGAGCTGTGCCACCGTCCCGAGCCTGCATTTAAAATGACACAGATTTTGTGCAAACAAAATGAAAACATGACACAAGGCCTGGTCAAATGTATTCTTTTTTAAGTGGTAGATTTTGGTGCATGAAAAGTGAAAACATGAATCAGATGCTTTTAAAGAGTAACACTTTTGGTACCTACAAATGAAAGACATGAAATGAGGCCTGGTCAATGCTTTCAGTCTGAAATGCTTGTGCTGAATTAACATGTGTTTTTGCAGTGTAGAGAAAACTCATGATTTTAGTGGCCTCATTAGCTGTGAAAATAATTATTGAATGTGTTCTCTCTTCCCAGCTCATTTTCCTTGTAATCTACACTCCCTATTTCTGTCTTAAGAGACTTTGGCTTTGTTGCATATTTAGACAAATATATTCAGTTCATAACACATCTTATAATGTGGGTTAATTAACCATGCACCAAACACTACACGCGGGGCTAAAGCATTTTGCATGAAAAGCTATCTAAAACATTAGAGCATGTTGCTATGAGTATGTATTAACTGTGTGCGCTTTGAAAATTTGCACTATGCTATGTTGCACATTTTTGCATGTTGTGCACTAATAATAGAAAAGCTGCTTTAAACTAATCGCTTTTGCAAAGAAGTATAATACAAGGTATTTGTATGAGGGAGGTAAACAGAATGGGTTCTATTTCGAAAATTAATACTGTTTTTGTGTTTGTTTTATTTTTGGGCCTAAGATAAAATGGCTGCCTGTGAATCCAGCAAGGCTGAGAATGGTGCTGAATCAGAGCATGCGCAGATTATATCAGCTTGCCTCGAGTGAAAACCTAGATCAAGGCCACTGTGAACTGTAAATTCTTGCTATTCTGCCAATGTACCAGTGTTTGTGGAATGTGCTTATCCTGCGTGCGATGTCACAGGATGCAGGAAACTGGACTGAAACATTTTTCCTAGTAAATGTTGCTGAAATATATGATTATATTTATCATTAACGCTTCTTTTGTTAAAACCAGTATGGTTTGGAATTTGCAATGAGAACAGGATGGTGAGACCCTCATGTCATCTATGGTAACCAATCACAGTGCCAGTTTCTCTGAATTTGAAACAATTATTAGTATAGTCTGCCAAGAATTAGAGTATAAATAATGACCTCTTTGGGGGTGTGTGCCTTTTGCTGCTTGGCTGCTTTTAGTATGAGGAGAGAGGAAAGGCAGCAGATGAGGCCAGACATCATATGGGTTAGGTATGTGATCGTCGTGGGTGCAGCCTGGGTGGAGATTGCGTCCGAGGAGAAACCGAGGGAGGTGGGGAGCCTTTTGCTCATATTTTTTTCCAGCGAGTCCTTGCACGTCATATTTTTGGCAAGGCAGATCACATTTCCCTGATGGTCTGTGAAGGAGGGGCTGTCTTATTCCTTGTGTAGCACAGAGACACAGAGGCTCAGACCAGGGCAGAGAGTGCATCTGGATAGAACAGGTTCATGCTTTGACTAATTAATTAGTTTTTTTTTAAAGATTTGTCTTATGCATTTATTTCTCTTTATGGGAGATTTTTGCCATTTATTAATTATTGATTAGCCTTGTAAGACTCACTCTTTTCTTATAAACTCCTTAAGAGTTTTGAATGACATTTTGCGCCACATTTTCTTTTCTACATGTGATGCTCATATGCAGACTGTAATATGTTCTGTATTAATGCTATTTTTCCTAAATTCCAAATTCTGCAACCTGATTGATTTGACTAATGAATAAAGGTCAGAAAAACTTCACTTTTAACTACGAAAATAAAACCCTTTAAAAATACTCACAACTCTCATTATTGGCTTAAATATCAAATGCATTTTAGATTTTTCATGTTTATGTAAAGTCTCCTGAAGGTAATATACAGTGGTAAGGGTCCAGTACCTTTACAGCGGTGAATTGGAGGCAATGAGGTTCTGCATTCAGAAATTACCGCTGCATCACCGGGACCTATGAACGGCGCAGAGCAGACTCCCAGGCCTCCAGCCACTTTCGGGAATGCTCCAGCAAAGTTTTCGGAGCCATGGCCCAGCAGTGGGGGCACAACCCGGAGTCGTGGTCGCGCCCCAGGCAATAGAGACACTCATGGTGCGGGTCCGTCACCGACATTGTGCAGGGACAGGCCGCGCAGGACTTACAACCGGGTGATATATACTTGAAAACAGGGACAAAAAGTTCCAAAAACTCAGTCAAAAAATGACTAGGGGGTACTGCTCTCTCCGGATCTGCGCTTGCTGGCGCGGAAAAAGAAAGAACTGACGTCAGCGCACGTGGGCGCGTCCAAGTAGCTCCAGCGACGTCATCTCGGCGACTAAGACGCCAGCGACGTACGCGGAGCCGTATGACGATGCCTACCGACGCGCAGGGGTAATCCGGACGAAAAACTTTCCGGATCCAGTCTGACGCCTGGGGATATTCTAAGGTAAGGAATCAATCACTAACATGTCTCTTTCAGATACATTCTTATAAGAATTACAGAAGCAGGTTACAGTTTGAAATTGTTTATATAACAAATTAGTGGGCAAAATACATGAAACATGCCATCAGTAAGTTTAGTAGCAAACTGTATGAATAACTCAGAACACTTCTATATGAAGTCCGGCATAAATTTACCTTCTAAAGGTGGGTAATAAAGGGTCCCATGCTACATAACCAATTCATCATTTTATAGGCCTTTTAGAGAAAGATTTTCATACATTCTACACAAGAACATGGTTCTGTGTGCGCACCAATAAGGAACAAGCGAGAAGACAATTTACTACTGAAAACATTCAGGGATTCTCTCATGGAAGTATTTCATTGGATTTCAGTCACAAGCACAGTTCACTTGAGCATACTAGTTGATACATTGACAACAATAATCTGAGACAGTTGGGATGTCTTTGGTTAGGTATAGTGTAGAAAGGGTCTCTGGGAACACCCTGTTTATTAGTGTAATGCTTGCAATTCTTTATTTAAAAGAAACAATAGTCGCCATGTGATGTGTTATGACATCAATGAAAGATGGAGAACCGTGTAAACAGTTTGCTAGCATGAGCCCAGTTTTTAATGCATTTAGAGTGAAGAGAAAGAAACCGCCTTCACATTAACATATTTAGATCCTCACAGAAGAACAACCACTATTTAAGAGGGAGGAATGTTGTCCGCTTTGAATGTCTGCTGCCCCTTTCTTACCTCAGATACCATAGTTTTTTTGTTCTTTTTTACTGTGTGGTGGGCAGGTGGGGGATGAGGTGACTTACTGTGAGCCCTACATGTTCTGGGGAGAACACTTCAGTTTTATCATAACACTGTGTTAAATGGTAGCGGCAGTTTCAGTCGATAACCTTTCAAGTATTGCCCGGCGGTAATCGCCTCTCATACCATTCGATAATTTACCAATGAAAGAGGCAGGCGCCGGAGACTGGAAGGCAGGAAACAAAGTTTTTATTCCGTCGGAGCAGAACACATCAGATCAGACAGCAAGGTATCGTCACGAGGTGCTCTAACTGCATCTCTGAGGCCTGGCCTCTTATACACAGGTTTATGACTTTATTGCAGGTTTATCACACATGGCACATTCTTGAGATCACTTTGATGCATAAAAGAACGTCTTCAGAATCCTTGGCTCAGATCCGATCCCACGCATAGCTACAGTAGAAGTTCCCACCCCACCCGTAGTAGGAGATGGCTATCACACAGCAGGATATTCCGCCAATTCCCGGGGGTGTGTGTGACCGGTCGGGTCTCAGGGGGTGGGGGGCCTTGATCTACTGTAATCCCTTTGATGTGGGGCGTTTCCCTTACAGTAGGGACAATAAACTGCATCCGCAGGGCTAGGTGATGGCCTGGGATCGGTTCGGACAATGGGGCGCAGAGGAAGGGGGTTATCAAAGGGATGCATGACCATGTATGGGATGTCGGTCAGGCGTGGGATGCGGTTCCATGGCAGGGTCGCGCAGAAGGAGAGGGTTTATGGCCCGTGTATGAGAGAGTGGGGGTGGCCGGCGCGCGGGGGATGCTTGCAGCACCAGGGGGACGCGCTGGCGATCGGCAATGAGCAGGGAGAGACCAGGGTGCCTAAAATGGCTGCCGTGCGCTTTCCTGTGTGTCGCGCTGGGGAGAGACAAGATGGCGCATGTAGGAGAGTAGGGTCTGCTATCCTATGGTCACCCCAAATTTTTGCTTTTTGCTTCACTGGTTTTTGACATATTGAGGCTGTGGGCCTGCCAATCAGACCCCCAGCCTGCTGTTCTCTCTACTAAATTAAAACTATGCACCCTAGGTGCATAACCAATTGGAAGTGGATCACCCTGTCAGCCCCTGTACCAGTGTACACTAGGTACCCAGGGCATTGGTGTACCCAAGGCCTGCCAAGGGCTGCAGCATGTATTATGCCACCCCAGGCTTGGCCTAACGATTTGACACAACTGGCTGATCACTCAGCTGGGGTAAGTTGGTGTAATCACCTCTTACTTAGGTGTAGTATACCTATACCTAACCTTAAATGGGACACCTGGTAACCTATAAGTCACTCCTATAGCAGGCCTTAACAATCCTGAAGGCAGAGTGCTTGGTTCCATGTGAGATGGTGCTCTGGCATGAGCTGAGCCTGTCTGCAGTGGTCGGAACAACTTCCTTCTACTGTTTCCAGATATCGTCATACCATATACTCTTAAGTGCATTATGAACCTCGCGGTTAAATGCTATCTTTGGTTTGGCTTTATCAAAACATGTCGAGTAAGGTGTCATACGAATTGGAATACTAACCCCTCGCCAATTCTGGCGACGGGGTTAGCATTCCACCCTTCTAGAGGGACACGACATGTACAGTGCCTGAAACCCGGGTAAAATCAGACATAGCCTCAGCTCCACAAAATGGATGCTGCCACCACAGACACAAGTCTGCCCTCCTGCTGCTGGGAGTCCTTCCAGCTTGGGAGGTGTGGACAAAGGGTTTCCTGCCAGGGGAGGTGCGTGCACCACCCCAGACAGGATTTTGTGTATTGGTCAGGTAGGGCTTGAAAGAAACCAGACATGCCTGTGGCTCACAAGGAGCCTCGGTGCATATACCAGTTCAAACCGGTCCTGGGGCACACCAGTCCCGGGCCTGGGGCGAGCTGGACAAAGGATTGGGGGTGTAACCACCCCCCTTCCTGGTCCCACCCATAGGGAGGGACCTAGCAGGTAGTCCGGCCCCTAGAATCCGAATAAAGGTAGGAGCTGTGTCCTAAGACTTCAGACATCCTGGAATCAACTTGAAACTAAGAAGAAGACGGGAACTTCGACATTCTGCTGCACAGAAGACTGAAGAAAATCTCCCCTGTGGTCAGGGAGTGACCACCTTGCTAACGCAAGCACCATCCAGCGAATCAATGTCTGCTTTGCCGCCGCCTCCCGCCGGAGCCCGAGCCCAGAGACTGACAAGACCTGGACCTCCAGACCTCTCACCGCCCGATCCACAGTCCCTGCAAAGAGGAGACCCGTGGAGGCACCGAGACACGTGGAGCCAGCCATCTTGAAACGACTACGACAAGCTGACCAGTGCAACAACCGAGGCTCCCTCCAAGTTGTGCTTTGGGTCCTGAGAAGCCCAACCCTCGAGCAGCATCTGCACCAAAGGTGAGCCCTCCAGCATCTCCACGATCTGCGTGGGGCCCTTCTGCATTTTGCCACTCGACGCGCCTAACCGGTTGCTGGCCCGCTGGCTAGTGGCCATCTTGGCGACGAAATCTACGACAAACACCGCTGGTCTGGTTGCTCCAGACTGGCCCTTGCTCCCCTCCAAAGGAGCCGTTCCTCTGACCTTGCTGGTCAGAACCATCAGCTTATCTCCTTGCCCACAACAATTGCTTTTGCCAAGGCTTGTTTGCTTCGATCAAGTCGCCGACACCGCCGACAGCGAGAGCCTGCGTGGGACAGCTCGTGACTCGACTCCTGGACGTCGTCGACCTTCAGGGACCACGTGGCTGCAGAGTCAAGCTACACCTTCCTTCCTGTTTGCACCCGACATCGCCTGGTACCCACCTGGTGCCACGCTGGTCACTGGCTAGTGACTGTGAACACTGTCCCCTCTGCTTACAGGTCTTCAACATCTCCGATCCACTCTTGGATCCACTGCATCTCTTCCCGACCGACCGCCTGCAGCACTTTTGTCTACAGGCCCCACGGAACAGATAGAAGAAACCCGACGCACTTCGAGGCCTATGCACCCGCTTCCTGTGGGTGAGGTAAAGCTGGCACTCCGGTGCCCAAGTGTGGTATTACATCTCTAGTGCCTGTGTTCCAAATCTTAAGTTCCTAGGTCATCCGGAAGATTCCTTTTGCAGTAACTTTGTACTTTTTACGCACCCATTGAAACCTATGGGAGCACGCGTGTGACTATTTGCTCTGCACACGCCACCCGTGGACCTCCTGGTCACTAACTGACGTTAGCTCCTTGTAGGCCCAGCGATTCTAGAGGCCCTAGGCCTTTTCCCTTTCCTGTTCGTGGTACTTATACCACTATTTTAGTATATGGTTCGAGTGGCCACCAGGGCCTATCCATATAAAGTGCAACTTCTGTGTATTCTGTGATAATCTTGTTTGACGATTTGTGCTCCTGTGCTCATAAAGAGACTAGGGGTTACTTTGAGAAATAAATACATATATATTTTGAATATATATCTGTGTGGTGTCCT
Source organism: Triturus cristatus (assembly GCF_964204655.1). Lineage (NCBI taxonomy): Eukaryota > Metazoa > Chordata > Amphibia > Caudata > Salamandridae > Triturus > Triturus cristatus. The sequence continues at coordinate 48,387 of NW_028187863.1, read as the reverse complement.
TTCATTGGTATAAAAGGGGGTTGCATTTGGTAAAACAGCTGGCTTAACACGCTTCACGAGTTTAGCCTCAAAGACTGCTTAGCCTACGCTACCACTAGGGCAGCTAGTCCGAAAAGGTTGACTTACAACCACACCATAAGGGTTGCTTGGCATGGTACAAGGTGATCACTTTAACTAGTGAGCATCATATACCAGGCCAACTTCTCACATTGGTGGGCAGCGGTTGGATTTGAGCTTGCTGTGTTTTACCATTGTAATCTCTTGGTTACCAATTGAAAGATCACATAGGTACCTGTAGGTACATATAAAACAAGATTAGATATACTTAAGTTCTACTGAACTTAGTTGTTGTAGAGCAAAGGGAGTAGCACACCCTGACTACAACTACTAGATAGGTTTAGTAGGTAAACCCAAGTGTAGGTAGATTGCAACACATCCACCCACACTTAAGAGCAATGGCCGGGGCAGAGGGGTCCGCTGTACCCATCTCTGTTGAGAGTGACCCCCAGAGGGCACCATCCAGCTTTGCTACCCTTAATCAGAATGAGCTCAGGCATTTGGCAACTCTTAGAGGCCTTAAACAGCCCAAGAACCCAAACTCTGCTGAGCTCAGAGAGCTCTTACAGAATGATGAGAATCAGAGAGCACTCAAGAAAGCTTCCCAGTTAGCCCCCTTAGGGACAGGAACAGGAGGCCCCCCTTCTGAAGATGCCACTGAAGTACCCCTTCCCAATAGTCACCCCTTAGATGGGATGCCTACCACAGAGGATGAGAGTGAAAAGGATACTGACAGTAGTGAGGATGAAGGGAGAACTAGCCCAGTGCCAAGTATTATACTTGGCCCAGCTAAACCAAGGCTATTGGGGACTGACAGTGGGTTCAACCCACTGGATCTCCCCAGTGGACTTAACACAGGGTTTGGAAGGCAAAGGAATCGCTCAGGTGACTCCAATGCTTCCCATGGCTCTAGAGGCTCTCAAGGTCACTCCAGGAGAAGGATGACCACCCCTCAGAGGAGGGAACATGAGGCCAAGATGCAAGAGGCTCAGCTGAGGATCAGGAAGCAGGAGCTAGAAGTAGCCCTGATGGAAGAGAAACTTAGCAAGGCTAGACAGCATAAAGAGAGTGGGTCTATACCCACTGGTGGCAGCATAGTCCCTAAGGACAAAGATAGGGTTTTCGACAATAGAAACCTGTCTAAGGTTGTGCCCCCCTACAAAAGTGGGGATGACATCCACAAGTGGATAACTGCTCTTGAGAGAGCCTGCAAAGTACAGCAGGTTCCTGAAGATCAGTGGGCAGCAATCCTCTGGCTCTCCTTTGAGGGAAGAGGCAGAGACAGACTCCTCACTGTTAGAGAAGAGGATGTCAGAAACTACAGAGTCCTGAAGAGTGTTCTAGTTGATGGGTTAGGCTTAACCACTGAGCAGTACAGGTTAATGTTCAGAGACACCCAAAAGACACAGACTCAGGACTGGTCTGAATACATTGAATGTGCCACTAAGGCTTTGGAGGGTTGGTTGCTGGGAAGTAAGGTATCTGATTTTACAGGATTGTATAATTTGATGATGAGAGAACAGATTTTAAATAACTGTCAAAACCAGCAACTGCATCAACACTTGGTTGACTCTGATCTGACCTCTCCCCAAGAATTGGGAAAGAAGGCAGACAAATGGGTCAGAACCAGGGTTAAGCAAAAGAACCAGAACCAGGGCCAAGGGGGTGATCAGAAGAAAACAGACCAAAAGGGTGGAGATCAGAAATCTAAAGACCAGAAGTCTTCAACAGGGCCCCAAACTACTGCTAAGGAGGGTGGGTCCCAACAACAGTCCAAAAAGAAGAAAGAAGGTCAAAAGAAACCCTGGTGCAATCATTGTAAAAATACAACTCGCTGGACTAGTGATTGCAAAAAGGGTGGAGCCCCCAACACTGTTGCCCCTAAGGCACCTGCTCCCAGTACTACTGTCAGCAGTGTTGGTCCCCAGACAAAGGGTGTAGTGGGAATCACTATGGGAACTGAAGGAGATTCTGACTTAGACAGAACCCTTACACAGGCAGTCTTGATCTGTGATGGGGACATTGATTTGTCCCTGACTGTGAGCCCCAGTAACCTGGGCAAGTACAGACAGACTCCTTTAATAAATGAAAAAGTGGCTCAAGCTTACAGGGACACATGTGCCAGTGTCACTATGGTGACACCAGGCTTTGTGGACCCTGGACAGTACATACCAGGTGAGAACTACCTGGTGACCAATGCCAGCAATGCCACTACTTCACATAGTGTGGCAGTTGTTAACTTCTCATGGGGAGGGGTAACTGGCCTCAAAAGGGTTGTGGTTAGTGCAGACCTCCCAGTAGAATGTTTGTTGGGCAATGACCTAGAGAGTTCTCTATGGTCAGAAGTGGAGTACAGGACTCATGCAGAGATGTTAGGTATATCATCACATGTCCTTGCTGTGACCAGGTCACAGGCCAAAAAGTGCCTCACTGAACCACAGGTCTTGGATCCTGGAACAATGGACCAAGCACCTACCAAGAAGAAGAACAGGAGGGTCAAGGCTGTGCCTTCCCCCCTGCCTCAGAGTGATGATCAGCCTTCCCAGGAAGCTGATCTAGAGGACCCTGAAGGAACTGTCCCTGAAGAGCTTGAACCTGACCAGGTTGAGTTTCTGGGGACAGGGGGACCTTCAAGGGCTGACTTGAGGCAGGCTCAGTTATCCTGTCCCTCTCTTGAACCCCTCAGACAGCTGGCTGCTGCTGAGGCTGCTGGGAATGCTCAAGGTACCCATAAAGTGTATTGGGATGAAGGGCTCCTTTATTCAGAGGCTAGAGACCCCAAGCCTGGTGCTACCAGGAGGTTGGTCATACCTCTGCAATTTAGGGGCTTCCTTCTTACCTTGGCCCATGACATTCCTTTAGCAGGACACCTAGGCCAGAATAAGACCTGGGACAGACTTGTCCCTCACTTTCACTGGCCTCACATGAATGAAGATACAAAGGAGTTTTGTCGCTCCTGTGTTACCTGCCAAGCCAGTGGCAAATCAGGTGGCACAACAAAGGCCCCCCTAATACCACTACCTGTGGTGGGGGTCCCCTTTGAAAGAGTGGGAATAGACATAGTGGGTCCCATGGATCCTCCCACTGCATCTGGGCACAGATTTATACTGGTGGTAGTGGATCATGCCACCAGGTATCCAGAGGCAATTCCCCTTAGGACCACTACAGCTCCTGTTGTGGCCAGGGCCCTGCTGGGAGTATTCTCCAGAGTGGGGTTTCCTAAGGAGGTAGTATCTGACAGAGGTACCAACTTTATGTCAGGATACTTGACAGCTATGTTGAAGGAATGTGGTGTCAACTACAAGTTCACCACCCCTTATCACCCACAATGCAATGGGCTTGTTGAGAGATTCAACAAGACCCTAAAGGGTATGATCAAAGGATTACCTGAAAAGCTCAGGCGAAGATGGGATATCCTTCTACCCTGCCTTCTGTTTGCTTACAGAGAGGTCCCACAAAAAGGAGTTGGCTACAGCCCCTTTGAATTGTTGTTTGGGCACCCTGTGAGAGGCCCACTGTGTTTGGTGAAGGAAGGATGGGAGTTACCTCTCAAAAAGCCTAAGCTAGACATAGTGGACTATGTACTTGGTCTCCGCTCCAGGATGGCTGAGTATATGGAGAAGGCATCTAAAAACCTTGAGGCAAGCCAGGCCTTACAGAAAGCTTGGCATGACCAAAAGGCTGTCTTGGTTGAGTATCAGCCAGGACAGAAGGTATGGGTGTTGGAGCCAGTGGCCCCAGCAGCACTCCAAGACAAATGGTCTGGACCCCATACAATCCTGGAAAAGAAGGGAGAGGTCACCTACTTGGTGGACCTAGGAACTCCCAGGAGTCCCCACAGGGTACTCCATGTTAACAGGCTTAAAGCATATGTTGACAGGGCAGACATGGGCTTGCTCATGGCTACAGATGAGGGACAGGAGGAAGAGAGTGACCCTCTCCCAGACCTGTTGTCTCAGAACCCTGAAGATGGCTCAGTTGAAGGAGTGACCCTTGGAGGCAACCTCACTGCCCATCAGCAGACTGAATGTAGACAGGTTCTACAATCATTTTCACATATGTTTTCCTTGATACCTAGTCAAACTGACTGGTGTACCCATGTTGTGGACACTGGTGACAGTCTGCCTGTAAAGAACAAACTTTACAGACAACCTGACCACGTCAGGGACTGTATAAAGGCTGAGGTACATAAAATGCTGGAATTAGGTGTCATTGAACCCTCAGAGAGCCCCTGGGCTAGCCCAGTGGTTCTGGTCCCCAAACCTCACACCAAAGATGGCAAGAGAGAGATGAGGTTCTGTGTGGACTACAGAGGGCTCAATGCTGTCACCAGGACAGATGCACACCCTATTCCAAGGGCAGATGAGCTCATAGACAAACTAGCTTCTGCAAAGTTTTTGAGCACATTTGACTTGACAGCTGGCTATTGGCAAATCAGGTTAGCTGAGGAGTCTAAGGCCAAAACAGCATTCTCAACCCCAGGTGGGCATTATCAGTTTGTGGTGATGCCCTTTGGTCTGAAGAATGCACCTGCCACCTTCCAAAGGCTGGTGAACCAAGTCCTTACTGGGTTGGATGACTTTTGCGCAGCATATCTTGATGACATTGCTGTCTTTAGTTCCACCTGGGAGGATCACCTGATCCACCTGAAGAAGGCTCTTGAGGCTCTGCAAAGGGCAGGCCTCACTATCAAGGCTACTAAGTGCCAGATAGGGCAGAGTAAGGTTGTGTATTTGGGCCACCTTGTAGGTGGGGGCCAAGTTCAACCACTGGAGAGTAAGATACAGTCCATCAAGGATTGGTCCCCTCCAACCACCCAGACTCAAGTTCGAGCTTTCTTGGGCTTGACTGGGTATTACAGGAAGTTTGTTAAGAACTATGGGTCCATTGTGACTCCTCTTAATGATCTGACATCCAAGAAGATGCCCAAAAAGGTTCAGTGGACAGTAAGCTGTCAAAAGGCATTTGATGACCTGAAGGAGGCCATGTGCTCTGCACCTATCCTGAAAAGTCCTGACTACTCCAAAGAGTTTATTGTCCAAACAGATGCTTCTGAGTTGGGTGTGGGAGCTGTGCTGTCACAACTTAATGTAGATGGTCAAGACCAACCCATTGCTTTTATTAGCAGAAGGTTGACCCCCAGAGAGAAGAATTGGTCAGCTATTGAGAGGGAGGCCTTTGCTGTGGTGTGGGCCCTGAAGAAGCTGAGGCCATACTTGTTTGGCACTCACTTCAAGATTCAGACCGACCATAAGCCCCTCTTGTGGCTAAATCAGATGAAGGGTGAAAACCCCAAACTGCTTAGGTGGTCCATTTCCCTACAGGGGATGGACTTTACAGTGGAGCACCGGCCAGGTACTGACCATGGGAATGCAGATGGTCTCTCCAGGTACTCCCACTTAGGACATGAAGACGAGACTGGTCAAGGCTAGTTTAATGTCCCAGCGTTTGGGGGGGGGTTGTGTAGGAGAGTAGGGTCTGCTATCCTATGGTCACCCCAAATTTTTGCTTTTTGCTTCACTGGTTTTTGACATATTGAGGCTGTGGGCCTGCCAATCAGACCCCCAGCCTGCTGTTCTCTCTACTAAATTAAAACTATGCACCCTAGGTGCATAACCAATTGGAAGTGGATCACCCTGTCAGCCCCTGTACCAGTGTACACTAGGTACCCAGGGCATTGGTGTACCCAAGGCCTGCCAAGGGCTGCAGCATGTATTATGCCACCCCAGGCTTGGCCTAACGATTTGACACAACTGGCTGATCACTCAGCTGGGGTAAGTTGGTGTAATCACCTCTTACTTAGGTGTAGTATACCTATACCTAACCTTAAATGGGACACCTGGTAACCTATAAGTCACTCCTATAGCAGGCCTTAACAATCCTGAAGGCAGAGTGCTTGGTTCCATGTGAGATGGTGCTCTGGCATGAGCTGAGCCTGTCTGCAGTGGTCGGAACAACTTCCTTCTACTGTTTCCAGATATCGTCATACCATATACTCTTAAGTGCATTATGAACCTCGCGGTTAAATGCTATCTTTGGTTTGGCTTTATCAAAACATGTCGAGTAAGGTGTCATACGAATTGGAATACTAACCCCTCGCCAATTCTGGCGACGGGGTTAGCATTCCACCCTTCTAGAGGGACACGACATGTACAGTGCCTGAAACCCGGGTAAAATCAGACATAGCCTCAGCTCCACAAAATGGATGCTGCCACCACAGACACAAGTCTGCCCTCCTGCTGCTGGGAGTCCTTCCAGCTTGGGAGGTGTGGACAAAGGGTTTCCTGCCAGGGGAGGTGCGTGCACCACCCCAGACAGGATTTTGTGTATTGGTCAGGTAGGGCTTGAAAGAAACCAGACATGCCTGTGGCTCACAAGGAGCCTCGGTGCATATACCAGTTCAAACCGGTCCTGGGGCACACCAGTCCCGGGCCTGGGGCGAGCTGGACAAAGGATTGGGGGTGTAACCACCCCCCTTCCTGGTCCCACCCATAGGGAGGGACCTAGCAGGTAGTCCGGCCCCTAGAATCCGAATAAAGGTAGGAGCTGTGTCCTAAGACTTCAGACATCCTGGAATCAACTTGAAACTAAGAAGAAGACGGGAACTTCGACATTCTGCTGCACAGAAGACTGAAGAAAATCTCCCCTGTGGTCAGGGAGTGACCACCTTGCTAACGCAAGCACCATCCAGCGAATCAACGTCTGCTTTGCCGCCGCCTCCCGCCGGAGCCCGAGCCCAGAGACTGACAAGACCTGGACCTCCAGACCTCTCACCGCCCGATCCACAGTCCCTGCAAAGAGGAGACCCGTGGAGGCACCGAGACACGTGGAGCCAGCCATCTTGAAACGACTACGACAAGCTGACCAGTGCAACAACCGAGGCTCCCTCCAAGTTGTGCTTTGGGTCCTGAGAAGCCCAACCCTCGAGCAGCATCTGCACCAAAGGTGAGCCCTCCAGCATCTCCACGATCTGCGTGGGGCCCTTCTGCATTTTGCCACTCGACGCGCCTAACCGGTTGCTGGCCCGCTGGCTAGTGGCCATCTTGGCGACGAAATCTACGACAAACACCGCTGGTCTGGTTGCTCCAGACTGGCCCTTGCTCCCCTCCAAAGGAGCCGTTCCTCTGACCTTGCTGGTCAGAACCATCAGCTTATCTCCTTGCCCACAACAATTGCTTTTGCCAAGGCTTGTTTGCTTCGATCAAGTCGCCGACACCGCCGACAGCGAGAGCCTGCGTGGGACAGCTCGTGACTCGACTCCTGGACGTCGTCGACCTTCAGGGACCACGTGGCTGCAGAGTCAAGCTACACCTTCCTTCCTGTTTGCACCCGACATCGCCTGGTACCCACCTGGTGCCACGCTGGTCACTGGCTAGTGACTGTGAACACTGTCCCCTCTGCTTACAGGTCTTCAACATCTCCGATCCACTCTTGGATCCACTGCATCTCTTCCCGACCGACCGCCTGCAGCACTTTTGTCTACAGGCCCCACGGAACAGATAGAAGAAACCCGACGCACTTCGAGGCCTATGCACCCGCTTCCTGTGGGTGAGGTAAAGCTGGCACTCCGGTGCCCAAGTGTGGTATTACATCTCTAGTGCCTGTGTTCCAAATCTTAAGTTCCTAGGTCATCCGGAAGATTCCTTTTGCAGTAACTTTGTACTTTTTACGCACCCATTGAAACCTATGGGAGCACGCGTGTGACTATTTGCTCTGCACACGCCACCCGTGGACCTCCTGGTCACTAACTGACGTTAGCTCCTTGTAGGCCCAGCGATTCTAGAGGCCCTAGGCCTTTTCCCTTTCCTGTTCGTGGTACTTATACCACTATTTTAGTATATGGTTCGAGTGGCCACCAGGGCCTATCCATATAAAGTGCAACTTCTGTGTATTCTGTGATAATCTTGTTTGACGATTTGTGCTCCTGTGCTCATAAAGAGACTAGGGGTTACTTTGAGAAATAAATACATATATATTTTGAATATATATCTGTGTGGTGTCCTTTCATTGGTATAAAAGGGGGTTGCATTTGGTAAAACAGCTGGCTTAACACGCTTCACGAGTTTAGCCTCAAAGACTGCTTAGCCTACGCTACCACTAGGGCAGCTAGTCCGAAAAGGTTGACTTACAACCACACCATAAGGGTTGCTTGGCATGGTACAAGGTGATCACTTTAACTAGTGAGCATCATATACCAGGCCAACTTCTCACAGCGCAGATAATGTTCAGTTTGCAAGCTAAATTTCCACAGTCCTCCCTTTTAACATATCTCGCCAGCTTGTCTAGTTCGGATCTATCCCCATAATACTACGAACTTCTATCTCATACAGAGCTTTCATTCGTTCCGCTTCAAAGTTCAAAGTCTTAGGGCAGATGCAGTTCATAAAAAGCGAACATAAAGGTGGCAGACACTGAATCCCCAAGCAACATCCACATAGTATCACAATCAGTATTAGGATAAATGAAAACAGCCTCCATCCCCAACTTTTAATAGTGTCCCAAAACCAACTCCCAAGGGACCATCCTTCTTGCTCCTGATGAACCTCTGCGGAAAGTCTGTGGAGGTGTTCAATTGCTTTGTAGACTGAGGGTGAGTTATCCGGTACGTAGGTACAACAGCTGGACCCAATGATGCGGCATGCTCCTCCACGATCAGCCAGAACCACATCTAGAACGAGGCGGTTCTGAAGAGCCACCAGGCGGAGGCCTGAAGCTCGGCGGTGTTGTTGGCGAGGATGCCAGCCGTAATGTTCATCGCCGTCTCGACTGCCTGAGTTAAGTGGCGGATGGCACGGCTGTTTGCCATTGGACCCCATTGGAACAAGTCCCTTTACTGCATCCAGGAACTGTGCCCCGGTGGAGTCGGCTTGTACAAGGTCTTTGGCACGTTTCTGTCGGTGATGGTTTGCTGGAGCCACATATGTCGGAGGAAGGACAAAAGCGATGTAGCAGGTGCCTCCCCAACCTTTCGGGAGCCAGGTGTAGGCCTTAGTACCACAGATGAAGTACATATTCGGGGAGGCAACAAAGGAGGGTGGATCAACTGAGTCCAATGTTCGGGTGATGAGGCAGGAGCTGTGGCCCACCAGCTGCGCCCCCAGGCCTTCGAGGCACACAAATCCAGTGATGTTGATGACGGATAGGGCCACTGTCAGGGTGGTGGCCGTTCGTTTCCGGAGGTAAGAGAAGGTGGGTCTGGCTGGGTTGTTGAACACTTGCATTTCAACTCGTTCTTTGGCAGGGATGTTCATGTGAAAGGAAGTGTTTGATCTCAGAGGGCAGAAGGGTGCAGAAGTTTTTCCAGTTTTGTTCAGCCAGAACCCATGGTAGAAGTGTGACACAGTTTTGCCGGAAGTGGCATTGTCCTTGTAGCTTTCCTGCAGGAGGATTAGCCAGGCGAGGCAGGAACCATGGACAGAAAAAGGTGAAGGGATGAAAGGGATAGAGTGTCCAGTGGCATGTGGTAGCAATCCACAGATCCAGCAATTAGTGGCGTTGGCGGCAAGATTGTGTTGGTGGAGCAACTGCACAAAAGAGTTATTCCAGAACTCCTTACGCCTTTCTCAGAGTTGGGGTGAAAGTGAGATCAGATGGTGTACTTTCATGGTGGTAGGTTGAACGGTGGTCAGCAATGTCTTATGAGCGGGTGTGCTCTCCTCCATGATCCAGAAGGTGACCACGAGGAGAAGGCAAAAGAGAAGGGTAATGAAAAGTGCAATAGTCTTTGAGCTGTGCATTCTGTCAGTCTTTGGGTTTTTGTAGTGGATCTTCGGACGTCCGGTTGCTTCCATCATCTTCATGACGGGCGCTTCCATCACCTTCAAGAGACTCGGTAGCGGGCAGAACCACAGACTTTGTTTAGTTTCTCTCCTGGTGGCCTTTGAGGTGACTAGGCTACCGCTCTGAGATTTCCACTTAGTTTGTGGTCTGCTTAGCCGAAGTTCTCTCCTTTCGTCGCAAGTTATACCCTTCCTTGGATGGCACGGTGGGATCGGGATATTTCACTAACTCAAGTGTCTCCGTATTTGGGCAGCGGCTCAGGGATGGTCGGTCTTTGTCCAGAAGTTCTTCTTGGGCGGTGATGTTGTCCGTGGTCGTCAGGGTCGGTGATACCTTCTTGCAGTGGTGTGCATGCAGCCAATTGCGTTTCCCCTCCACTCGAAGAGCTGTTCGGGTGGTGATCAGGACTTGCAGGGGGCCCGTCCACTGGGGCTCCAGACTCTTGGTGCGCTGGAAGTTACGCACTAAGACAAAGTCGCCGGGTTGGATGTCGTGCCCGGGGCCCCTGGAAACATCGGGAATGGCTTGCAGCACCTGCTGATGGATAACAGACAACGTTTTAGTTAGGTTATACAAATAGTCAGACATGAGGACGTCTGGGACGTCGTGGATGGATGTTGGCTTTGGTGCAGTCCAAAGGTTCATGGGCCGCCCGAAAACGACCTCGTAGGGGGTTAAGTGGTGTTTAGTGGGGGTGGAACGCATTGATAGCAATGCTAGCGGGAGAGCGTCTGGCCATTTCAGTCCTGTGGTGGCAACTATTTTTGCTATCTTAAGCTTCAATGTGGCATTATGCCGCTCAACCAAGCCTGCAGATTGGGGATGGAAGACCGCATGGAATTTCTGTTTTACACCCAGCCCCTTTAAGATGAGTTGGATAACCTCGGTTACAAAGTGGGGGCCGTTATCGCTCCACAAAATTCGACAAAGGCCGTATCGGGGGAAGAATTCTTTCAGTAGTACTTTTGCGGTAGTCATAGCGGTGTTGTCGTGGGTTGGGTAGGCTTCCACCCACTTGCTGAAGGCACACACAACGACAAGTACGTACTTAAAACCTTGGCACCTTTCTAAATGGACATAGTCCATTTGTAGGACTTCAAAGGGGGGATTGGGAACCCCAAACCCTCCCCGGGGTACAGCAGTTCCTTTCCCAGGGTTGTGTTGGAGGCATACCAGGCATTGTTGGACCAGACGTTTGGCTGAGTCTGGGATTTTGTCGTTGTGCCAGACTTTGGAGAGGAGTTCGATCATGGGGGCAGACCCTATGTGTGCGGGGGAGTGTGCCATGGTCAGCATGGGGATCAAGTATGAGTCGGGTAGCAACCATTTGTTCGAGTCTTTAGTTCGCCAGCAACCGTCATCGTCCTTCAATCCCACCCGGGCCCATTCAGTTAATTCGTGTGGTGTGCTGGCTAGTTGGATATCCCTAATCGTTTCCCTAGCATCCTTCCATTTCTCAGTTTGTGACCTGGTCACGTACATATGGGTCGTGGACCTATTCTCGGCTGTGGTTCGGGCAGTAATGTCAGCTAGTGCATTTCCCTGTCCTATAATGTCTGTCACCTTCTTGTGTGCCTGGCATTTGATCACAGCCAGCCGTGTGGGGAGGAGGACTGCTTCGGTCAGGGCAGAGACTAGATCTCCATGCAGGATGGGTGTGCCATGGGAAGTCAAGAATCCCCTCTCTTTCCATAAGAGCCCAAAGTGGTGAACTACCCCGAAGGCGTACTGACTGTCTGGGTAAATGTTTGCGGTTGTCCCTGCTGCCAGGATGCATGCTCGTGTGAGAGCAATTAGTTCCGCCACCTGTGCGGATCGCTGTGTGATCCGGGCTGTCTCAACAACTGTTCGGGCTGTGGTGACTGCATAGGCAGCTGAGGTGGTGCCATCGGGGAGCTTGATACATGAGCCATCCACCCACAGTTCTCCGTCAGGGTCCGGGAAGGCAGTATCCCGGAGGTCAACCCTACTCTTGGTCTGTTCGTCGGTGAGGGTCACGCAGTCATGTATAGGGGACGCATTGGGGTCAGCGTCAGGGAGAGGTAGTAGAGTAGCTGGATTCAGAGTGGTGCATCGTTTCAATGTGATGTGGGGTGCAAGCAGAGTTAGTTCGTAACCAGTCAGTCGTGCGCTAGTCAGGTGTTGAGTCTTGGTTTGGTTCAGGAGGGTGTCAACCGCATGGGGTACCAATACTGTGAGGGGGTTCGAGAGCACGATCCCCTCACTTTGCCGGATAGAGACAGCAGCGGCGGCTACTGCTCGAAGGCAGGCGGGCAAAGCTCTGGCTACAGGGTCAAGAGTGGCAGAGAAGTAGGCACAAGGGCGTTGTTTAGGGCCTATGGACTGGGTTAGGACAGACAACGCACATCCCTCCCTTTCGTGGGTGTAGAGGGAGAAAGGTTTAGTGTAGTCTGGGGTTCCTAGGACTGGGGCCGAGCAGAGGGCGTCTCGTAATTCTTTGAAGGAGGATTGGCATTCGGGTGTCCAGGGGAGGGGGAAGGGGACATCTTTAGCCAGCAGGGAAAGCAGAGGTTTTACAATAAGACTGAAGTTTGGCAACCATTGTCGACAAAAGGAGGTGAGGCCTACTAGAGACCGCACTTGCTTCTGAGTTTTGGAAACAGGGGTTTCTAGGATGGTCTGAATTCGGTCAGGGGTAAGTTTCCTCCCGTCTTTGGATAGTAGGTGGCCTAGATATGTCACTTGGGGTTGGCAGAATTGCAACTTCTTCCTGGAGACCTTGTGACCGTTTTCCGCGAGGAAGTGGAGGAGGTGAATGGTGGCTGTGACGGCAAGTGGAGTGGTGTCGGCCGCCAAAAGAATGTCATCGACGTACTGTATTAACACCACTCCATCGGGTAGTTGGACTGCATCTAGTTGTCTCTTGAGGGCTTGGCTATAGATGCTGGGACTCTCAGTGTAGCCTTGGGGTGCCCTACAGAATCTGTACGAATGGGCTTTTAAAGTGAAGCCGAACAGGTAGCGGCTGTCTGGGTGGATGGGGATGGAAAAGAATGCGTTCTTGAGATCAATAACGGTAAAGGTGGTGGCAGTGGACGGAATCAGGGTGAGGATGGTGGTGATGTCTGAGACCACGGGGTACTGAGGTATGACTACTTTGTTAACTTCTCGTAAGTCAACAATAAAGCGGTATGCTTTCTCATCTCCCTCGCCTTGCTTTTTTACAATGGGTAGGATAGGGCTGTTGCAAACATTACTGACTACTTCTTCTACCACTCCTGCATCGACTAGGGACTCGAGGATTTCCAGCAATGCCTTCTCGCCTTCGGGCGATATCCGATACTGTGGAAGCTTTGGGAGCACTGCGTCCGGTCGGACGGTTATGTGTACTGGGTCGATCACCATGCGCCCTACATCTGAGTCGGTTTTAGCCCATAGATGTGAAGGTAACGTGTCGAGTAGGGACAGGTCAGCATCGGTTATAGAGAGCATACGTCGTGTGTGACAAGGTCTGAACAGATCTGGGTTATCGTGCAGGATGACTCGAACTCCGTCTGGGGAGCATCTGATGGTAGCTCGAAAATGTTTTAGCAAATCAAGTCCCATAATAGTGATAGAGATCAGGGTATCTAAAATATGCCCACTACCACGGATAGAGTAATCACACAGTTACACGCACATACATTCATCATACGCTAGGGCCCATTTCACTAACATACGCTCAAATACTCTACCAGCAATAAACCTGTGGAAAGAAAACACCTAAACACCCTGCATCAATATCAGGTCGATCAGATCTGGTTTAGTGACTGTCCATAATCTACACAACATATACAATAATGATCAAAAATACAAACCCAATAATTGACAAGAAAGAAAGCTCAACACCATGTTTAAAATTATATTGCTTTATCTAAAATTAGTAAAAGTAAAATCAATCAGAATAAATCATTTCTCATAGTTACCTATTCTAACTAAGTGTCAGAACGGGTCAGGACAAGTCTCTCGGTAAAGTCTCTCAAGACGAAGTCCTCAGCATCGATCCTCGGCAACGCAGCTTCACGCAGCAAAGGTAAAATGGCAAGTGGCAAAGGGTGGCAAAAGAGTGGGGAGATCCCTCCCTAAACTAACAGTTTTTATAGTGAAAAATACAATGGAAACTCACATTAAGTTTGCAGAATACACTGAATCACTGAGCAGAGCGAGAAGGAAAGGATGCAACATTGCAACATTTATGAACCTCCGCTCAGGAAAAATACACATAGCGAAAACTACGGAACAGGAACCAAGAAAATAAAACATGTATCACATTTAATCCGGCTTCTCCTCGGCCATCGAGCCACAGTTCAGAGTTTCCCTCTAAGGCTCCTTTGTCTTTCGAGATTGCCAAGGACACTTTCACTTTTCTTGGAGAACACCCAAAACTGCTGCTGTCCTCATGGAAAGTTTCATAGAAGGACCATGGTCAGTGAACTCCAAGACCATTTCCAGCAGGGGTCTCCCTCGTCACATCTTTCACATATTCACTCGAGGCCAGGCTTCAAAATTAGCCATCATGGATTAGGCCTCCATAGGCCACAATAGACCATCTCAATTAAAAGAAATAAAAACAACGTTACTACAGCATAATGATTAAACAGTGTTAACCCCACTAATACCCTTATGTGTATGCATTTATCTAGCTTTTGCGACATAAAAAAGCATTAATTCAGACAGCGTTTTGTGCTTAAAATAAACAGCACACAGCAACATTTAAACATGAAAACTTGCACGTTATTCTTTAGAAAACAGAAACAGCACACACATGCTAACCCTTGTGTAACTTTCTCTTATGTTAAGACAAACGAATTGATTAATAAAAAACACACTTGCACAAGACAAATAATTAATTGTTATTCATTAATATTTAATAAAACACATAGACATACTAGAGCTTCAAAAGCCCCTGAATTTTCTAAATGAAAACTCTGCTCCAGCAATCCCCCCTTTGGTGATTTTATCACCAAATAAACCCCCAAAAAAAATTTAATGAAAATTTAGTCCCATTTTAGGAGAAATCAGAAATGTCTTTTCCCCTTACACAACATTAAACACCAGTCACTCTTTCATCATCTCTCTTTGTCTCTAAGTAAACACTCTCCCTCAATTCTTCTAGTTCAATTTCTTGAGGTTCTCTTTTCAACTTTTTATTTTTCTTTTCCTTATTTAATTTCTTTTTCCCTCCCCTGTTTTTACAACACACACACACCAATCTTATTATTAACAAAGCCACAATTATACAAGACAAGGGAAACAATATTCTACCAATAATTGTACTACCTATTTTTGCAATAAAATCTTTAACAGCTATCATTTTATTAGCTATTTTAGTCCACAAACTCCCAGCTTCAAGTGGTACTAATTCTTCATGCAAATCAGTAATATTTTTGATATAGACCTTCAGGTCTTTACTTTCGTCAGGAATGTAAGTGCAACAATGTTGAACTTTCAATATTCCACAAACTCCACCCTCCTTGGCCAATAGAATATCAAGGGCAAGTCGATTTTGCATAGACATGGCACGTACGGCACTTAATTCCGTATTCACCAAAAGAAACCCTCCTGCGGTATTTGTCGATAAGCGATCAACCACTGTGGACAGTTTCCGAATTCCATAAGCATTTAAAGAAATTCCCACTGCTGGAATCAAAACCCCAAAAATATCACCCACAATTTCAGACCAAGTTTCTCTCTTAAAACGTGTTAATAAGTTAATATCTTCTACATCTCTTATTTTATCTGTATGAAAAATCTTAGGAAAAACCAGGCCCACATAACATGTGCCATACCAATGGTCCGGCAACTTGTAATAAGCCTTGTTTCCACAAACATAGTACACTCCTGGAAAAATCGTATCTTCTCCACCTCTGAAACCCCAACCTGTCGCAATGAAGTATGTATCATGGCACTCACTAGTTCCCACAAAATATGTATCATATTGGGATTTCCTTCTGGTAATGCAAAGTTTACCCTTCTGTGGCGCATCTAGAGCTAATGTTGGACTAGCCCCATTTCTCAACTCTTTTCCCATTTCAATGTCCCAAATTGTCTCACTCACTTCATATTTTCCCCCTTTCTCATGCATGTTCACTCTCCTTTCTTCTACCATATCCAGGAAAGCTCTCTCCTCTTCTTTCAAATTGCAAGTTAAATTATTCTTAAAAATGTAATCTAATGTTAATCCTTTTTCTTCAATAAAAATCTCACCAAAAGTGTTAGCTTCTTTAGCTGGATTCAGCTCTTTATTCATTGGCAAGTGCCCAAAAATACTATCTCTGTTAGACATCTCATAATCTATTTTCCCTAACAAATAAAAAACACTACTCAAAATACTACAAGAAATACCATATGTAGCTGGTAAATGATGATAAGTAACACCCTCTGAGACGGATGCAGGTAATTGCATACAGACGTAGCAATCCCTTACTTCCATTGTCTTCACATATTCATATAACAGTTTAGAAAAAACATTACTAGAAAAATTATTAATTGACCTATCTTTATGTATGTAACTACTACTTCTAATTGGGACTACTTTTTGTGAATTCTTCTCTACATTTGTCACATTCTCTATATTCATTCCAAACTCTACTCTAAAAGTAACTAATAAAACTAAAACACCCCATAGAAGCATTAATAATCCAGTACAACAGCAGCACATTCTACACCACCTCTTAAAGAAGGCACATCTATTTCTATTATCCTCTATGTTAGCCATTTTAGTTTAGCCTGTACTACTCCACTACTGTTTGAACTTCTTCAATTCTTCAGCAATTCTTCAGCTTTCAGTTTATCCAAATGATCTCTTCGTTCACTTGATCCAAGTGAATCCTTCTTTACTCAGTTTGGATACTTGTCATTCTTCACTTCAATTTCTTCAACATCAAATTGTATCAGATCTCCAACATCAAGATCCTCAGTACTCGACTCTTCTCCAATGTCAGTCAAGAGTACTTTCAAAATTTCACCAGTATCTTCCTCAACCACTTCTCTCAAGACCACTTCCGGATTATCTCGAGTCACTGTTTCTTCTTCTCCTCCTTCAGACAGTGCCACATAAGACCATTCCGGTGATCTGTACTTTTGGTTGGGTCTTCTTACTCTTTTTATTTCCACTGGTTCGTTTGATTCCTTTGATTCTTCTCCTTCAGCTTTTGAACTTTGACTCGAAACTTCATTCACTTGTTCAGCTTTCGATGAATTTGCTCTTATTACTCTGTATCTCAGCCTCTTAACTCTGTTGTTAGGCCAACGGTCTCCTCTTAACACCTTTTTCGGCTTTATTTCTTTATTACTTCTTTCTCCAATCCAAGTTCTCTTTCTCAAAACTCCACCCTCTGTTTGTTCATCCTCATCATCTGTTTCAAGTGCCTCTTGTTTCCGTTTTCCAGCAGCTTTCTTCTTCTCCACAGATTTTTTCACCACTGTTTGAGACTTCCCTACTCCTGTCCCTCCTCGGGTCTCCGACACGCAATCTTCTTGCTGTCTACTTGTCCCTTCACCTAGCTCCTCATGAATGTTCCCTACACCTCCTCGGGGGTCTTCCGCAATCTGTCCCTCTCTATCTTCTTCTGACCCTACTTCTTCAAGTATAATCTCAAGTGGTTCTTCAATCTCCTCCTCTTCTGATTCAGGAGTAATCTCTGTGTGATTTCTTTTTTCTTTTCTTTTTCCCTCACTGCTGTTTGAAACTTCAGGCTCTCTTACAGAATTTGATCTTCTCTCTGATACTCGCAGTGATTCTCTTGAAGCTCTCTCTGCTTCTTTTCTCACTGATTCCGTATCATCAGTATCTCCATCATCACTAGAATCTGACTCTTCAAAATACTCTTTACCAGTCCCTTCTTTCGGATTTGGAACTCTCAGAGTATGACTTGCATGTACCCAGTGCTTCACTCCAGCACACTTTACTGCAGTCGTCGTAGTCAGAATAACTTGTCTTGGCCTTCCCCACCTTGGAATCAAGCAATTTCTTCTTCTGTGTACCTTAATCCTCACCCAGTCTCCTGGACTCAGATCATGGGCTTGCTTCTTCTCAAGTGTGGTAGCTTCTTCTCCAACCTGGTGAAACACAGAATGAACTGCGTCAGCCAGGCCTTTACAGTAATCCAAAATCATGTCATCAGTTATTGTCACCAACTTATTGACAGGCACGAATGCATGGCGCATAGCACGTCCCATGATTATTTCATGCGGGCTCAAACCAGTAGTTCTATCTGGAGTAGATCTCATTGTCATCAGAACTAGAGGCAAAACATCTGGCCATTTCATGCCAGTGGCTAAGCACATCTTTCAATCCTATTCTTGATCGTGCCATTAATCTGCTCAACCACACCAGAAGCCTCTGGTCGGTATGCACAATGTAGCTTCTGCTGTATTTTCAATGCTTCACAAATCAAACCCATGAGCTCATTCTGAAAGTGTCTACCTCTATCAGACTCAACTGTAACTGGAAACCCGTACCTAGGAATCAACTCCCTCAACAGTAACTTTGCCACTGTCAATCCATCATTTCTTCTAGTCGGGTAAGCTTCCACCCACCTTGAAAACAAACAGACTACCACTAGAACATACCTCAGTCTGTTCACTTGGGGCATCTCAATGAAATCAATCTGCATTCTTGTAAAAGGACCTCCTTCTCTGCCTATTGTTCCCAGACTCACCACTGTCTTTTTCCCAGTGTTAAATTGCTGACAAACTAAACACCTCTGACAGATGCTTTCTGCAATTGTCCTGAACTTTGCATTGTACCAGGTCTGTTTAAACGACCTAACCATCGCGTCTCTCCCCAAATGTCCCTGGCCATGAAACATCCTTGCCATTGACGACAAGATAGAGTTAGGCATCACTGGTCTGCCATCTCTGTAGACCCAAACATGGTCTGTTTCTCTTGGAGCACATCCTGCCTTAATCCAATCTTGTTTCTCTTCATCTCCTGCCTCATCTTGTAACTGCTTCACTTCATCCCAGGTCTCTAGGACATTATTAAACATCACAGAAAGAAAAGACATTTCCCCTTCTCTTTCCCTGTTAATGGACAGATTTGTCTTGGCACAATACTGTGCAACATCATTTGCATACCTATTTCCAATCGTTATAAAATCTTCTCCTGGACCATGGGCAGCACATTTTACAACTGCTAACTCCTTAGGCAGCTGTATCGCCTCAAGCAATTTTCCAATCATTTCAGCATTCTTTATTGGAGTTCCACTCGATGTCAAGAAACCTCTTTGTAGCCAAAGTTGGCCAAAATCATGCACCACTCCAAATCCATACTGACTATCAGTCAACACAGTCGTCCTCAAATCTTTCCCAATCTCACAAGCTTTTGTCAAAGCTATTAATTCAGCAACTTGCGCAGATTTCACTCCTTTCAATGGTGATGCTTCCATGACCTCTGAAACTTTGCACACTGCATATGCTGCACATAGCACACCATCATCATTCCTCAAGCATGATCCATCCACAAACAACACATGGTCATTCTCAGGTAAGGGAATATCCCTTATGTCTGGTCTCGGTTTTGTACAGTA
This sequence comes from Triturus cristatus, assembly GCF_964204655.1. Taxonomy (NCBI): domain Eukaryota; kingdom Metazoa; phylum Chordata; class Amphibia; order Caudata; family Salamandridae; genus Triturus; species Triturus cristatus. The sequence goes on along the minus strand of NW_028187863.1, from coordinate 29,017 downwards.
CTCAAGCACATCCAAACAATCATGATCATCTTCCATTTTTATACCCACATTTTCAATATCCGGCAAGAGTGTCGCTGGATTCACATTCACACATCTCTCAAGAGTCACATTTGATGCTCCCAGAATCACTTTTTCATACTTAGTCAACCGACTATGTGACATGTACTGAGTTCTGCTTCTTGTCAAAAGAATCGCCACATTATGAGGTACGAATACCCTTACAGGATATCCCATTATGATTCCCTCACTCTGTTCCAGACTTCTGCATGTTGCAGCCACAGATTTCAGACAACCTGGTAAACCCACAGCTACAGGGTCAAGTGTCGATGAGAAGTACGCAATAGGCCTTCTCAATTGTCCATGTTTCTGGATTAACACTGAAAGTGCACATCCATTTCTCTCACTGCAGTACAACTCGAATTCCTTTTCATAATCAGGCATACCCAAAGCTGGAGCCTCACACATTTTACTTTTGAGCTCTTCAAATGCTGCCATTTGTTCTGCATCTAGATCCAATGGATCTGTCATTTCACTTTTTGTCAATTTAATCAGTGGCTTTGCTATCAGAGAAAAATTAATTATCCACTGACGACAATAACCCACCATACCCAGGAACATTCTCACTTCTCTCTGGGTCTTTGGAGCTTTCATTTCTCTGATTATTCTGATCCTGTCAGTAGTCACTTTTCTCAGACCTTTTTCAATATTGTGTCCAAGATAATGAACCTCTTTCTTGCAAAATTGCAATTTGGCTGGAGATACCTTTAACCCTCCATCTGCCAGATGATTCAGTAAAGCTATGGTATCCACTTCACAAGCTTCACGTGTCTTTGATGCCACCAGTAGGTCATCAATGTACTGCACTAATACTGAGTTCTCGGGCATAATCAAACTCTCCAACGATTTCTTCAAAAACTGATTGAATATCGAAGGACTCTCTGTATACCCCTGTGGGATTCGACACCATGCTAAGATACGCTGGCCAAACCTAAATGCAAAAATCGGCTGGCTGTCATGATGCAATGGAATTGAAAAGAACGCATGACACAAATCAATCACTGTATACCACTCAGCATCATGTGGAATTTGATACAGAATCACTGATGGATTTGGCACAATAGGACAACATGCCACCACAATTTGATTAACTTTTCTCAGATCTTGCACGATCCTAAATTTGCCATTGGGCTTTTTCAGTCCCATTATCGGTGAATTACACGGACTACTCAGCAGTTCTCTCAGAACTCCCTGCTGAATCATTTTTTCAATTATAGGAGTTATCCCTTCAATTATTTCTGGTGTCATTTTGTACTGAGGAATGTTAGGATATGTAATTCCCTCTTTCACTGCAATTTTCACTGGATCTACATTATTCATCAATCCCACATCCTCTCCTGTAAAATCCCAAACTGCTCTTTTCACTGTGTCTCTCAACTCTTGAGGCAAATCCTCCGGATTGAACACAGCAAATGCACCAATTAACTCACTTTCTCTATTTTCTAGAGTCATTCGGTAGAAAACATCATCATCTGGTGTCTCAAAAGCTATTCCATCTGGTGTACAAAAAATTGTGCAATTCATCTTACACAATAAATCCCTACCTAACAGGTTCACTGGACTCGTGTCACAGACAATAAATCTGTGCATGTCTGAAAATTTCCCTATCTGTACTCTTACTGCTTCAGTAATACGTGTTCTGATTTGTGTATTGGCCACACCAACTACTTGGATTGCTTCATCCGAGAGAGGAAGATTTTTAACATCTGTTGACCTGACAGTTGATCTTGTCGCACCTGTGTCTACCAAAAAAGTAACACTCTCCTCATTTATTTTCCCATCCACAAATGGTCCTGCCTGGTCTATTTCTAGAGTTGCACCAAGTATGCACTCTTCCTCCTCTCTTCGGCACCGTCAATAATCACCCTCAGACTCACTCCCTTCACTCTTTAACAAGTACTGCTGTACTTTGTTAGAACGTCTTGGTTTGTTTACCTGCTCATCATTGAAGAATCCTGAATCCTGATTATACTTTTGTACCCCTCTATTCTGCGGCAAGGGTGGTTTTGGCTCTTGACTTTGCTGTCTCACAACTTTCTGTTGTTGCTGTTGATTATTCCCTTCGTTCTGGTTCTGCACCTGTTGATTTAAATGTTTATTCTCATTACTTACTAATGGTGGATTAGGACATTCAGATCTCCAATGTCCCAGCTGGCCACAGTTGTGACAAGGGAACTTTTTCTTCGCTTCCTCAAGACTTCCTTTCCCTTTTCCTGCATATCTGGGTCTATTTCCTGCATTATTTCCTGGATTATTCACCTGTTCCACTAACTGTGCTTCCTGTCTTTCTGCAACTTTCACTTGTGCCCACATTGCTTTCTCTTTCAGCTTTCTTTGTTTTGCTTCAATTTCATCACTGAAGTATTTTGCATGTCTCAGAATCTCATCTACTTTTTTACTCTGCCAATCCACTGTGTGTTCACGAATTCTCTCACCAATTTCAGGTCTTAAACCATATACAAATCTGTATACAAAGTGACTCAAATCTTTGTCACCCAGGTGTTCATCTCCACTGAATTGTTTAAAAGCCAGTATCAGCCTCTCGTAAAAAGCATGAACTGATTCTTTTGCTTCCTGTTGTGTTCGATCTATCTTAACCCAGTCTGTCTCTTTTGGAGGAACTTTACTCTTCAGGTATACCATCACCTGATCATACTTCCTCATTACTTCTGGATCTGGTGCCCCTGTTCTTGAATCTCTTGGATATTCCTCAGTAGGCCAACTCACAACTATTTTACACTCAGTCCACAAGTCTGCTGGAACAATTATATCAAACAGACTATTCAGGTCAACCCACAGCACTTTTGACAATTTCACAAACCTATCTACCTGCCTATACCACTCGACGGGCTTTTCTCTCAATCGAGGGAAATCATTCGTAAATGATAAAATATCCTGTCTGGTCCATGGAACATGTACATATCCTCCTCCAGGTATTTCTCTCATAGGATAATTATTCACTGGTTTCTCCTTTTCTCCCACTGGAAATGCTGAATAAGTTGTTCTATCTACAGATTCCTCTCTTTTCTTATACCACCTATCCTTCCACTTTTCAACATCACCCCATCTTCGCAGTAATGCCACCATTTCTTTAATCTGTCCTGTTCTACCAGAAGCATTCAAATTTTCAATGTCCTTCTCAGTAAAATCCATCCTGTAAGTTCTCTGTAAAGCTTTCACTTTATCAATGTCAACTCCTTGTTCATTTGCTATTGCTCTTAGCCTGTCATGTGTATTCCTTGCTCTCCAGGTAACACTTTTACACATAAACAATAGCTCACCATCATGATGACTCTTCAGGATTTCTATTGGAACTGTTCCTGTCACAAGCTCTTCTAATTCTATACGTAACCTAGCCACATCAATAACTTGTGAATCCTTATCCTTTTTCTGAAGAACCTTCATCCAATCATTCAAATCATCAACTGTTATTTCAGCAGTTTTTCTCACTGGAACCACTCTCTTCTGCGGTTCTAAAATTGGCATCCCTGAACAACCAGGTTCACTAGTATCCAATAGTTCACTACATGTGTCATGTCTTGTTTGTCTCGGGTCACTTCTTTCTGCTCTTTTATCTGAATCTCCTGAAGGACCAACTGAATTTGTCAAATTATTCCCAACATATGGAATCACTAGTCCATTCTCACCTGCTCTCTGTTTATCAAACACAGGCATAACTGGACCTATTGTTACAGGCACCGTAACAGCTTCCAGATTCTTCGTTAATTCCCTAATTTTCTCAGTCAGTTCTGTTGTCGTTTTTGCTAATTTTCTGGCATTTTCTTCACTACTTCGATTCTCTCTCTCCCTGAAAGAACTATTACTTCTTGATTCAGGTGTCACTTTTTCTTTCTCAACAATACAGACTGTATCTCTTATCGGAGAAACAACTGGTGTACTCTCATCTGGGACTGGTCTATATGGAGGTGGTCTCTTGTAAATCATGTCATTTAAGACCTCATCATCATATTCATTAACTCCAACTGCTCCTTCTTCAATTGTTCTCATAGGATATAATCCCTCTGACATATTAACATCTCGCCATCTTTTCATCCGATCATGATGTGTTTCACGATCATGTCTTCTCCCAAACATATTCCTGTAATACCCTCCAGATCTTTGCTTTTCTCGCTCATGAACTTCCTCTTCCCATTCCACTAAAGCCTTGAACTGTGTAGGTCTCGGCTTCGGGTCCAGACGTACCATCTTTTCCCGTAAATTTCTCAACACGGCCAAATTAAATGAACCATGTTCTGGAAATGCTAGAACACCATCTTCTTTAGTATACCTAACCCAATTCTGCAACCATATACAGGTATGCAATCCATATTTCGCAACCATGAAGGATGCAGGTGTTTTCGCTGGAGGTAGCAACTCACCCTCTCTCGTTTTAACCTCTTTATCCTTGGTAAACCACTTTTTAACTTTCCCAAAGAACGTTTTTTTCTTTTTCTCCTCTTGATAATACATTTTAGCGCTTACCAAAACTCTCTACTCTCTTTGTATTATAGATATACAATACGAGCTTCTCAACCAATAGCAGCGCGACTCACACTAACGCACCAATCCTGGAGCGTCTACGTCACTAAACAGCTCTTCCAATCCCTGCGCGACTCACACTAACGCACCAATCCTAGCGCAAACCCTATTCTGATCCACTATCCAATCAGAGCGCGGACTTTCTGACGTCAACAGTCGCTGCGGTTTGTCTCTGTCTTCTGTCACTCGTCTACCCCTCCTTTACAAAATCTCTCAGTAGACTTCGTGTCAAGATTTCTACAAAATCTATTAGTTACAACATAAAAACATCTCCATTGTCTGCTTCGCTAACCACAGAATAGTAAAAGAGAGTCTATTTCATAAGAATCAACACATTTTCATACATCTCATAACTGTTTTCTCTAGGACTTATCCAAAGAGTCTTACAATCAATAAATGTAATGTATATACATTCATGCACATTCATGCAAGAAAAATATAGTACATGCACACACAATACTGCTTCCCGAGAACAGAAAATCTGCTCCACTACAGAATTATAACATACATTAACTAAGCAACTTCGCCCAGTTCCTTAAACAAGCTCAGAGAATACCTATTACTCCTCCCGCGATAAGCTTTAACGGAAATCCTTACGGATCCCTGGGACTTAAGACCAGAGTTTCAAAGATAACCTTCACTACGATACACACTCCTTACATACCAGAAATATATTCTAATAGTAACATACGACGATGTCACTGATTCCGAACCCAGACAATGTGAACGCGCAACTTCAATTGTCACACGTTATTCCTTACAATCCCGTCTTTCCCGAGAGCAGCATATACTTCCCTCTGCCCCACTACGGAACTGCTACAACAGCTTCCAAGTTCCAGAAGCACTACATATAACTCAACATGACGACTTCAACATATAATATTAGTACATATACCAATATTGAAAAAATAAAATCAATAATCAATAAGCCAATGTACAAGCAATCTTATCAGATCAAGACAACCATCTAAAACCATCCTCTGCTACCAGGAAATTGATAGAGATCAGGGTATCTAAAATATGCCCACTACCACGGATAGAGTAATCACACAGTTACACGCACATACATTCATCATACGCTAGGGCCCATTTCACTAACATACGCTCAAATACTCTACCAGCAATAAACCTGTGGAAAGAAAACACCTAAACACCCTGCATCAATATCAGGTCGATCAGATCTGGTTTAGTGACTGTCCATAATCTACACAACATATACAATAATGATCAAAAATACAAACCCAATAATTGACAAGAAAGAAAGCTCAACACCATGTTTAAAATTATATTGCTTTATCTAAAATTAGTCAAAGTAAAATCAATCAGAATAAATCATTTCTCATAGTTACCTATTCTAACTAAGTGTCAGAACGGGTCAGGACAAGTCTCTCGGTAAAGTCTCTCAAGACGAAGTCCTCAGCATCGATCCTCGGCAACGCAGCTTCACGCAGCAAAGGTAAAATGGCAAGTGGCAAAGGGTGGCAAAAGAGTGGGGAGATCCCTCCCTAAACTAACAGTTTTTATAGTGAAAAATACAATGGAAACTCACATTAAGTTTGCAGAATACACTGAATCACTGAGCAGAGCGAGAAGGAAAGGATGCAACATTGCAACATTTATGAACCTCCGCTCCGGAAAAATACACATAGCGAAAACTACGGAACAGGAACCAAGAAAATAAAACATGTATCACATTTAATCCGGCTTCTCCTCGGCCATCGAGCCACAGTTCAGAGTTTCCCTCTAAGGCTCCTTTGTCTTTCGAGATTGCCAAGGACACTTTCACTTTTCTTGGAGAACACCCAAAACTGCTGCTGTCCTCATGGAAAGTTTCATAGAAGGACCATGGACTGTCAACTCCAAGACCATTTCCAGCAGGGGTCTCCCTCGTCACATCTTTCACATATTCACTCGAGGCCAGGCTTCAAAATTAGCCATCATGGATTAGGCCTCCATAGGCCACAATAGACCATCTCAATTAAAAGAAATAAAAACAACGTTACTACAGCATAATGATTAAACAGTGTTAACCCCACTAATACCCTTATGTGTATGCATTTATCTAGCTTTTGCGACATAAAAAAGCATTAATTCAGACAGCGTTTTGTGCTTAAAATAAACAGCACACAGCAACATTTAAACATGAAAACTTGCACGTTATTCTTTAGAAAACAGAAACAGCACACACATGCTAACCCTCGTGTAACTTTCTCTTATGTTAAGACAAACGAATTGATTAATAAAAAACACACTTGCACAAGACAAATAATTAATTGTTATTCATTAATATTTAATAAAACGCATAGACATACTAGAGCTTCAAAAGCCCCTGAATTTTCTAAATGAAAACTCTGCTCCAGCAATAGCATCGGGGGTGTTGGAGGAGAGCAGAAAGGTCGTGTCAGTGGCGTTATCTTCTAAGTCAAAGGAGATTGGTGCTGATAAGGGGTTAGTGGAGGGCGTTCCATCGAAGCCTATTGAGGTTACGTGTGAGCCAGACAAGGGTGCCCTAGTGAATCAGTCGTTTAGATAACGCACTACGTGTCGCCCCAGTATCTACCAGGAATGGAGACTTGGTGCCCAAGACCTTAGCAGTGACGTAAGGACCTTGCTGGTCAACACGGAGTTCGACTGGATCCCTCCCTTGCCCCTGGCGGTCCTATGCGAAGTCATGGGTGCTTTCGTAGTCGGACTGCTGACACTGGTTTTGTCGGGGGCGATCAAAGGTGTTTGGTCTGCCTGGCCTGTCGTTGATGGCGTCGTTCGTGTACCTTCGTCCCTGTCCTCTATTTCTGGGGTCATATGCTGTGTCTCTGGGGTCCCTATTTTTGTTCAATTCCAGAAGGACCGGGCACTGGGATTTCCAGTGTCCGAACCCTCTACAGAACGCACATTGGTTCCCATATAAGTCTCTCCGTCCGTTGTAGGGTGCAGGTGTATGGTCTCTAGGGGGTAGCTTTCTAGGGGCGGTTGGTTGGTAATTCCCTTTCGGGGGTTCCCTTCCTATGGTCACCCCTTGCAACTGTGCTATCATTACCCTCTCCTTCAGTTCCTTTTTCTTCTTCTCTGACGCCCGATCGTTCTCATTCTTTTGGTTTTCGTAGTATTGGGCCATCTGGAGGATTGCTGCGGGTTTGGAGGCTGCCCAACTACTCTCGCTGGTCTGTAGCTTCTGGGAGACTTCTTGTGACAGACCCTTCACATAATTCTGGACAAAGAGGTGATGTCCGGTTGCAGTGGTCATGTCCTGGCCACTATAATCGGAAAACACAGTCTCGAATCGAGAGAAGTATTCAGACACATCCTCCTGGGGTTTCTGGCGACAAGCCGTCACTATCGACCAGTCTACCTTTCTTTCTGGGATTAGAGTCTTCAACTTCTGTACAATCTTGTCTGGGAGCTCCAATATGGCTTTCGGGGGTTTCTGTCCCGGTTCTCGCTGTTTATCTATGGTATCGAGTTGTACCCAGGTATATCCGAACGGCTCAGCGTGGTCAACTTTCCGGATTTGCTTCCACACATCAGCCGGCAGACATAACCCGAAGAACAAGTCGATATCTGCTAAGGTCATTATTGTTGAACCTAAGGCTGTACCTAGTTCGGTGTAGAAGGCAGTCGGGTTCTTTCTTAAGTCGGGTAGTGTTTTTCTAAAGGTCAAAATGTCTTGTCGGTCCCATGGCTGGTAGACCCAATTATATACAACCCTTCCCTTCGCATCTTGGTGGTTGATGTCGTCATGTGTTCCCTGACCTCGTGGGGGGACCCAGTAGGGGGCGGCCTCTTTGATGGGCATCATGGTATCAGTCCTTCCTTCCTGGGGCTTAGTCGCTATGGGGGTTTCTGCTTTGGTTGTCTGCCTGTGTTCTTTAAGGTGTCGATAGACCTCGAGTGTACGAGTGAAGAGGTTCGTCACTTCGCCCTCTCCTTCTTCCCCAATGTCCACCTTCCTATATAGGGCCGCTAAGCCTTCGGGACCTTTATCGTGGTACCTATCCTCATGTGTATTCAGGGCGTGATAAAGTCGTACGACAAAGTGTCGTCTGCGGCTGTCGGCATACGAGTTATACACGTCTGTTATATACTCCTCACTTTCCTTTCGCTCCACCAGTGTCCCTACTATCTTGTTGATTCCTGCTCGTTCATCCTTTGTTAGTCGATTCATTCTGGTGGAATCTTTCTTTCTCATCTCAGGGTCATCCAACGTTATTGCCGACGTTGTGTTCAGTACAAGAGGCTCGGCCGGCGCGGAGGCCGTGAGGACCGAGGCCCCTGTACTGCTTTCGCTCGTGTTTGGGGGTTGTGGGTGTTGCACTACCGATTGGGAGGGTGCGTATGGAGGGGGCATGTAAATGATCGGGGGACCTAATAGTAATTCATCATTCGTTCGTTGCTTAGAGGACAACTCAGGGTAGAGCATAGAGGGGGTCCTAACAGCGTACTGGCCTGATGTTTCGGGCTCCTGTCTTAGTTTAGTTTCCCTTCTCTCCTTTATTTCTTCTTCTAACTTTCTAGCGGCAAGGTGAGCTGCCTTTCGTAATTCTTTTTCTGCTTTTACTTCTTCCCTCTTTTCCCGTTGTGTTGCTTCTTTGCGCCACATGCCGATACTGTCAAGCATAGTAGGCGTCGTCTTATTGCTACACAGGGCTATTTCTAGCATTTCTATCTTATGGTCGTCGAAGGATCCCATCAGTGGCCACTGACTCTCGGGGTCCTTCCTTGTATATTTATGCCATAGCTTGCTATAAGCTACGGCGACTAGTCCATATTTAGTGAACATGTCCTTATTAGGGGTGCCTTCCAGTGGAGCCGGATGGTCCACCTCTAATAAGCGGTCCGGGCAGAACCAACTACCAATCAGTGGGGAGAAGATAGGCATGACGGGTTTCAACGGGGACAAAAGTCAGCACTACCTATCTTTTCACTGCTTGCAAAGACTAGACAGAATATCTCTATTCCTTGTTATTTGTAAGCAGAGAATACCTCTAAAGAACCAATATTGAACAACTAGTGTTCGGACAATCAATCAATCAATGGGGAGATAAAGATAGGCACGACGGGTTTCAACGGGGACAAAAGTCTGCGTTACCTACCCTTCACTATTTGCAAAGACTAGACAGAATATTTCTATTCTACGTTATTTGCAAACAGAGAATATCTCAAAGAGCACTATTCTTCAAAACAATCAATGTTCGGACAATCAATCAGTGGGGAGATAAAGATAGGCACGACGGGTTACAACGGGGACAAAAGTCTGCGTTACCTACCCTTCACTATCTGCAAAGGGAGAGAGAGAGAGTATTTCTACTCCTCCCCGTTTGTAGACAGCGAATATCTCAAAGAGAACAATCAATGAGCAATACTAGTATTTCAGTCAATCAATCAATTATTTCGCAATTTGTCGTATTTCACGACCTTACCCGGACCGCGTGGACAGTTTCTCGTCTTCCGCCTCCAGCGCCCGATCGTCCTCTACTCTCCGTATTTGCCGCGGCACTCCTGATGGTTCCCAGTCAGGACCGTAGATCACTCGAGTGAGGTCTGCTCGGAACCAGTGAAGTTCGGATGATCGGCTGCCAGACGAGGGTCTATCGGGCAGGAGCTCTCCCGATCGTTGCAGTCGTTCACTCTGTCGTCGGGACCTCTCCCACTGGATCCACGTGTCGCTGATGGGCCCCACGCTTGGGACGCCAATTGTTAAATGGTAGCGGCAGTTTCAGTCGATAACCTTTCAAGTATTGCCCGGCGGTAATCGCCTCTCATACCATTCGATAATTTACCAATGAAAGAGGCAGGCGCCGGAGACTGGAAGGCAGGAAACAAAGTTTTTATTCCGTCGGAGCAGAACACATCAGATCAGACAGCAAGGTATCGTCACGAGGTGCTCTAACTGCATCTCTGAGGCCTGGCCTCTTATACACAGGTTTATGACTTTATTGCAGGTTTATCACACATGGCACATTCTTGAGATCACTTTGATGCATAAAAGAACGTCTTCAGAATCCTTGGCTCAGATCCGATCCCACGCATAGCTACAGTAGAAGTTCCCACCCCACCCGTAGTAGGAGATGGCTATCACACAGCAGGATATTCCGCCAATTCCCGGGGGTGTGTGTGACCGGTCGGGTCTCAGGGGGTGGGGGGCCTTGATCTACTGTAATCCCTTTGATGTGGGGCGTTTCCCTTACAGTAGGGACAATAAACTGCATCCGCAGGGCTAGGTGATGGCCTGGGATCGGTTCGGACAATGGGGCGCAGAGGAAGGGGGTTATCAAAGGGATGCATGACCATGTATGGGATGTCGGTCAGGCGTGGGATGCGGTTCCATGGCAGGGTCGTGCAGAAGGAGAGGGTTTATGGCCCGTGTATGAGAGAGCGGGGGTGGCCGGCGCGCGGGGGATGCTTGCAGCGCCAGGGGGACGCGCTGGCGATCGGCAATGAGCAGGGAGAGACCAGGGTGCCTAAAATGGCTGCCGTGCGCTTTCCTGTGTGTCGCGCTGGGGAGAGACAAGATGGCGCAGATAATGTTCAGTTTGCAAGCTAAATTTCCACAACTGAGCGATTTGACACCAAATTAGGCTGTGTGTATTTGAGGAGCTTTGCTGTGTTTTTTTGGCTTCCACATATTGAGAAGGCAAAGAGAGCAGGAGAAGGTAGCTGTGTAGTTAAAACAAGGCGGCGGCTTATTGTCCTGATTACACAGTCTCGGATAATCTTGGCTGGAGCACCTCTGGTATTTTCCAACTTCAACCTTAAGCAATTTTTTAGGTTATATGTTTAAGGCTTACACCACTCCAATTACAGCGGACCATTGATACAGGAATAAACTGCTCAACTGTAATGGATCCCAGGGGGCCTAGTCGATCATGCATCAGGGACACAGCAAGAACACTAGGGTCATGTTATAGGCACACAATGGGCTGAGAAACTTCATAGCACTGATCATCTTAAACAGCAGAGATAGTAACGTCAGTAGGATTATTGGGGAAATCTGTACACTGGAAGTTTGGAAAACCATGTATATTATAAACTACCAACCCAACCATGCTACTGAGCACAAGCTGGTTGAACACAAAGTAAAAAAAACTTCATTTGGAACAGGTGTCTCTTCTAATTAGTAGTGCACAGACAGTGAAAGGAAGAAACGTGGTGTGGACAGGATAAGACCGTTTCCAGGCCAAGAAAGGCATGTTATTCTATGCTCCAGTTTTCAGCTACAGCAAATCCATGCATTAGATTCTGGCTCTCAAAGCAATACAAAATAATCCTGAAAAAGGCCAGTGGACTTGATGACCTGTTGTAGATGCTAGTTCTGTAGGTGTGCTGGATGGATAATTAAAAGTGCTTGTTAGCGAGAACTTTGTCACATTTATACATTTGCTAGATTATAAAATTTCTTTTTCCTGGCTATCTAGACTAGAACCAAGCAAAATAAAAGTAGTGAGACAAAATAGTACAGAAAGACGAGGGCATGAAAACTGAGGCAGATCCATCCATTTGTAATCCTACCGGATAAACATTCTTCACCTTCGTCCAACTTCCTCTTTTTCATATTCGTCTGAAAATAATTAGAAAAAAATAATTACGACGTGGAAAAGACTTCTAACCTGGAACTTATTACATTCAGCATTTTAATCAACGAACACAAACCTACCTCTCATAGTAACAAAAGTACTGAGACACTGTCAATTGCTGTATCACAAAATTAAATGAGCCTCTCTGTAGCTTGTATGTGTTTGAAGCAAATTTGATCAATTTCTTATATTTGCAGAATAGATACAGAAACTGCAAAAAACGGCTCCTGCCTTGTGTTCTGGCTTTGCAACATCATAGCCAACCAAAATTGATAAGCTTAACAGATGTGATGAATGGCAAGGACAGGTTTCATAGCCTGACTTTCTAAGGATAACGCCTACGTATATGGTAAGGATCTGTATTTTGGTGCAAACACAATCCAATCTAGAATTTGAAAGTCGTGAACTCCCTTCTAATTTAAACCCCCTTTTAATTTGGGCTACTGGGATTATAAAGAAAAAAAGATTAGGATGTAACGTTACAGCAATAATATTCATACCTAGCCACCCCCAAAAAACTTTAGCAAAACTTAAAGTATTAATATTACCCAGTTCCAATCTAAATGCATATAATACAGAATTCTAGAAGGTGCATTATTCCCAGGTGTGCCAACATTAGACCAAGCACACACAAATTGAGGTAGTAGCAATTTCCAAATTAAATCTTCATTACAGTTTTTAATAAAATATTAATTTGCCACTCCTCACTTGGAAAGATTATGTAATCAGACCCATAAACTACTAACCGTTAGGAATGATCAGCCCTTTCCAGGCATTCTGTTGAGGTGTCTGTGCCTAATATGCAGATTATCTGATCTTGTAAACGGACTTGGTTGATTTTACAAATAGAAAGGTCTTGTTACACAGCGTATAAAAACAAAGTTGTTCATTATGGATTTTAAATGTATTAGACAATCTCACTTTTTACAATAGCGATCTCTGAAATAGTAACTGGAAAAGTTAAGGCACCAAAGTATAAGCAGAAAATTTAAAAAATAGTTTCAGTTCTTAATAAGCAATGATAGTAAATACATTTTGCAGGCAGAGTAGCTCAGACACGGACCTGCGACTCGGAGGTTGTGACTTACGAAGTGAAAGGACCCTCAAGGACGCCAAGCTGTATCAGGGGGAAAGCTGCTGAATCGCCCAGTTTCCGGACTGCGAGGACCACGGTGCTTAGCGCCAAATCGAATCGCCTCACCTGGCTCCTCTTCCCGACCCCGCCTCCACCAACCATCCAACGCCTCGCGGCCCCCGCTTCGCGGGAGCCGCTCGCAGGCGCTGACAGCATAAATCACCGGCTGGGTTTTCATTTTTGTTGAGACTTACGAAGCGAAAGGACCCTCAAGGATGCCAAGCTGTATCAGGGGGAAAGCTGCTGAATCGCCCAGTTTCGGGACTGTGAGGACCACGGTGCTTAGTGCCAAATCGAATCGCCTCACCTGGCTCCTCTTCCCTATCCCGCCCCCTCTTGCCCTCGCTATCATTGATAATATTCCTCCCTAACGCGCTAGCGGAACACGCGTGGGTCGTAGCCCGGGGCGAAGACCGGGCAAAGAGCGGGCCGTTTGTGGCCGTTCGTGGACGGCCGAGGACGGGACGGGCCATCCCCCTAAGTGTGACATCGAACCTGTGAAACAAACATTTGCGCATTTGTGAGTTTATGTTTTATCGCTATCTGGTTGATAGCCATATGTTGTAGCTGTTATGCCATTTCAGCATTTTAGTGTTTTAATCTTTACGTGTTTTTAGGTGTATTTCCCTGTATTCTTAGGTCCATTGTCACTTCTTCTGGCTATCCCCCTACTGCTTGCTTTTTACTTTTGAGTATGACTTCCCTAAGGTCCGGTAGGAAGATTGCTCAGAGTAGTAATGGGGGTCGTGTAACAGGGACTCTTGATAATTTTATTACAAGAGCAGCCCGGGTTCTTGAACAAGAAATTATATTAACTGAAAAAAGACTGTCCCTAGAAATCTCTGCTAAGCGATCGTCTCTTGGCAATATTATGGCAGCCATTTCTCCTGATGGTAGGCTGCCTCAACCAGTTTTAGACAGGCCACATAGTGACTCGCAAGGGTCGCCGGACATATCAGCACAGAGTCCGCTGGATAATATACCCGATACTATAAATATTTCTGAATCAAGCGGTCTACCCCTAAATACTAGTGTGATCCTTTCACAGCCCATTACTGTGCAGCCTTGCATTGGCACTTTGAGTCTGGGCAGTAAGTCCAAGCCCATTCCTGGGAAAAGAAAACATATGGGAGTGTTCTCCAAGGGCAGACGCGCTAAAGTGCCTAAAGTGTCTAAATTGTCCAAACCTGTAATTCAATGTGACGCTCCTAACTCTTATCTGCCCATAGTTCAATTCCTGTTATTGGGAGTCCCAGGTCTTCTCATCCTCCCACTACTCTGCCTACTGCCAACCCCATGCCCCCTGGCTTTTCTGAGCTTGTAGAGCAACTACTTAAATCCTTTTTCCTACCCCTATATGAGAGAGTTAACAGACTCTCTACTCCCATAGGGAAAATTGAGAGTATGGTGCTTACCAACACATCTCTATTGGAGAAGATTTTAGCGACTCCAACTGGCTCAAAGATTCCACCAACCTCCGATGTAGCAGTTAAAACGGGGATTGTTCCTAATGGTAATACTCCTTTGGCCAGCGCACCCTCCAATTCCCTTGTTCACAAAGATCATGTTGTGGAGGTATCTCACCCTCATGTTAGCACTGTTATGCCAAAGGATCCAGCTTGTAATGCTATTTCTGATAAGAGTAATACTACAATCTGCCAGCCTATAACAGAGGGTGATGGTCTTCTTTTTAAACTTCCATGTATTAACCTTCCTCCTGAGTCGCAGCCATACACTGTCATCATGGTAGGTGTTCCACGGCTCCCCCAGGCTAAGCCTGAGTGTCATAGCGAGCTGAAAAATAAAGTAATACATTGGTTAAATGGAAATAGGCCATTACCGGCTAGATTAAGTGCTGAGATTCTGACTGTTCGTAGGGTGAGTTGGGTGGGAAATAGGGCTAAGAAAGTGGAGGGAGATTGTGTGATTATAGATTTTCGGGACCCACTGGTGGTGAGTCATATCTGTTCCTACCCCAATATTTTGAGCGTCACTGGAATATCCACTCTGGATTTGTCATACTGTTATCCTCACAACCCCTGTGTTATATCCTGTGACATGTCTACTGGCTGGGAAAGGGTCAATAGGAGCTTCCGTCGCCAGCCAAGATTCGATTTCCATCTCCCACTGTCTAATTTCTTTGCACCTTTGAACACATTAGAAGGGGTAGATTGACTGTCATCAAATCTAATAAAAAAAAATATGGGTTGTGTTTATGAGGCCCTTGTTGGCCCTGAATGTTCCGGGTTAGTAAGTAGGGGCGGGTCTAGGGGGGTATACATGGACTCGGGCGTCTTGTTCCCCAATTATGCTCGTGTTCTTCAAATAGCCCCCCTTACAAATTCCGATCCCTTATTACCAGTTCTGGAGTGTCCAGATATGAAGGCCACCAGTCCTGTTAACCCAAATCAATCGAGAATTGAGACGGTATCCTGTACTCGTACGTCATATAGTGACAGTCCATTGACTACATACACTGATCCCTGTGCTCCTGTGTTTGAGTGTAAGGGTCCTGGCATTACCGTTACCCATCCAGCCGTTCTGGGTTCTTTACCGGTTCCCCTGCTGACTGACTCTTCTAGCTCTCCCCTACTCACTTTGGCCTCTTGGAATATTGCTGGTCTCCGTAGCAAAATAACTAACGAAGATTGGTCTGCCTGGGTAACCACCCAAGATATCCTTGTCTTCCAGGAAACCTGGGCTGTGGACCCTATTTATTTTTCTTGATATGTAAACTTTTATAAGGGGGCTTCCAGTGGAACAAGGGGCCGTCCTTCGGGCGGTCTCTGTATATGGGTAAGGCAAACCCTCAAGTGTAGTCTTAGCGAACTGGCCATTGACAGCCCTGATATACTGATTATCTCATTGCAAATCAATGATGACCCAGAAATCTTGATTATAAATGTATATAATAGGGGCCTCCCTGGTGGGCGTGGTACTAACACCTTCTTACAATTGGATGGGTTTTTGGACACCGTCAATACATGTACTAACGTGGTAATACTGGGTGACCTAAACTGCTGTTTTGAGCCTCTGCATACTGCTCGGGATTCACTCACATTGGAAGTGGATGCGATCTTGAACATCCCTCCTCTTGATCTCCCCCCTATCAAGAGGTGGACCGAATCTGCTATCCAGTGGATGAGCTTATGTATGGAGCGCGGTTATAGGGCTGCCAACGGACGGACCCCGTCCGATAAAAATGGCAAGATGACTTTTTCCGATGGTCGACGTTGTAGTAGCAGAATCGATTATGCCCTAATCAAAGTGGAGTTTTGGCCCACACTTTGTGATATGGTGTTTTTAGACCGCCCAGAGAGTGATCATAACCCATTAGTTTTGAGTTTTATATTTTCCCTAGCCCATAGAAATAAACCCTCAGAGATAGTGACTGCTGATGCACTCCTCACTAACAACCAATGGAGAGTGCGCTGGGAAATGGTTGCCATCGACAGTGTTGTACTATCTGAGATCCGCTCAAAGGTTTTTTGTGCATTGAAGGACTTAAAGGCTCTTCGGAGCCCTGAGGATGTTGTCGGTGAGTCCACCCAAATACATGAAAATCTATTCTATGGCCTAAAGTCTCTTTTTTCCATACCTTGCAAGGCCAAGAAATCACTTACCTTAAAACCAAATTCTTGGTATAATAAAGCTTGCCGTGAGTCTTATAGCAAACTGAAATCTGCATCACTACTAGAAACCAGGTTGCCATTAGACTAGCCAGAAAAGACTACAGCAAGGCTAAAGTTATGGCCAAACAAGATTGGGACAATGACCATTGGAATGACCTCTTGGCTGCTAGTAAACATAGGAATTTAACCTTGTTTTGGCATATTGTTAAGTGGGGCAATTCTCCGAGCACCCAGGTCCCTACTAATCATGTACTCCCGGACATCTGGGCGTCGCATTTTGAATCTCAGTTTTCGGATACCAACTTGGCTGAGGGGATCGCCCCCCCATTAACCAGGGATTTGTCCACCTCCCCGACTTTTAAATTTGATTGTGAAGAGGTTGTGTCGGCTCTAAGTAGGGTATCTAGTGGTAAGGCACCAGGCATAGATTGTGTTCCCGCGGACCTCTTCAAATCCGACCTTGGCAACTGGGTGCCTTACATCGCACTCATAGCAAATGCTGTAGCTAAGGGGGCTGCCATTCCGGATTCTTGGAGGGGCGCTGAGATTCTTCCCATCTTTAAAAAAAGGTGACCGCTCCTGCCCGGGGAACTACCGCCCGATTAGTCTAATTGACTCTGTTCAAAAAATTATTGCAAGAATGATCCTGGCAAGAATCCAGCTCTGGATCGAGCAGGAGGATATCATCTCGCCCCTGCAGGCCGGTTTCAGATCTTGCACAAGCACCATCGACCAGGCGTTCAAGTTTCAACTGATCGTCTGGAAAACGGTTTATCTATGTGGTGGTACTTTATATGCTGCCTTTGTAGATCTGCGGTCAGCATTTGACTTAGTCAATAGGACTAAACTTTGGGGTGCATTAGAGGAGCTAGGGATGCCGCCAGATCTCTTGAACATCCTCATCAGGTTGCATGAAAACAACTTTGCACAAGTTCGATGGGGGAAACAGGGGCAGGTTACCGACAGATTCAAAGTTAGTAGGGGTGTCAGGCAAGGGTGCGTCCTTGCACCTACTCTATTTCTGTTATTCATAAATAGAGCTGTGCAGTACTTTTCATCTACACCTACGGACGCCCCCATGTTGGGAGGTACTAAAATTCCACTTCTCATGTTTGCCGATGACACCCTACTCCTATCCCAGACTTTGTCTGGGTTACAGGTGGCTTTGAATGTATTTGTCAACTTTTGCTCCGACTTTGACCTGTCAGTAAATGTTTCAAAAACCAAATACATGGTCTTTAATAAAGGGAGTCGTGTGAAAGGCCATGTGTCCATGAATAATAATTTACTCGAACGAACTAATGTCATGACTTATTTGGGGGTGGTTTTTGAAAATAAGTTGGACTGGAGGCCGCAAATAGATGTCTTAACTCTTAAATTTGCCCAGCTTTCTGGGTGCCTGATTAAAGAACAAAAGCAATCCCAGTCGAAAATGATAGGCCCTCCCATTAAAATCTATAACGCAAGGGTTAATTCAGCGATTCTATACGGCGCTGAACTTTGGGGTTTTGCTGATCTTTCCCCCTTGGTTAAGGCACAACGTAAATTTCTCAGAATGCTTACGGGCCTCCCCTGTTCTACCCCAGTGAAACCGCTCCTGCTGGACCTTGGCTGCCATTCCTTTGACGACATTGCTAGGTTTAAACCACTGGCCTTCTGGAGGAGACTATGGGCGGTCCCGGAGTTAGGCCCCTATGCTAAGGCATTTCTCGATGTCCGGTCCATTATGGGAGCCGGTAATATTACCTGGTTTAGGCAACTTAGTCAACTCTTGGAATCTATGGGTCTGGGAATTCTATGGACCAACCCGGCTACTAACCCTTTTCCCCAAAAAAAACATTTTAAAAGCCTTTATTGGTCAATGGTGCTACAAAAACATTTATCCTTAGTTCCAGTTGAATCCTTGTCAGGCAGGTTTCTAGAGCATAAAAACACCCCTCTGCTAGAAGCCCACTGGGACATTATTACCAGGCCCAGAGACAGGAAACTATACCACCAATTTAGAGTTGTCACCTTACCGATTAAATCATTTACAAAAAAATGGAAGGGTGCAACCTGTGATTCTTGTAGCTGGTGTACTGATTGTGCTGATTCAGTTGGGCACATATTTTTTGTTTGCCCGGCCTATGCTGCCCCTCGGGCTAAGTGGCTTAAACCTATATGTCGCACATTGGGAACTAGACAGGGGTTTGTAGCCCTAAAAATTCTGAGATTTGATACTAGTGAATGTGTTGTAGTTGCTGTGGCTTAATTTCTGGCCTGGGTATGGTTTATTAGAAACAGGAGTCATTAGATTTTTGTGTTATTTACGAACTTATTCTAATTGTGTAAATTGGATTTGTTGGATTATTCTCTATGTTTGCACTTTTATTCTGTAATTGTCTTTCTTGATGAAATATATCGATAATAAAGACTAATGAAATGAAATGACTCGGAGGCATGCTCCACAAAGCAGACTGAGACCACACATCCAGGAGTAAAAGAGCGAGTGAAAGGCTGCTAGCAAGAAAGAGAAATGTGAGCAAGTAATTGTAGTCAAGGTGCAAAATTCAGTCTCAGCCTGTCATGGATTTGACACCTACAGTAAGCAGAGATACTACAAAGTAACAAGAGTGCAGAAAAAAACTTTAGAAGGAAGGCCTGCTCTCTGCCCTCCCAAAAATACTGTAACAGTGCCATAGCAAGGCTCTGCATAGATAAACCTGAGCAACAAAGCGCTCCCTGCGTAAATCAGAGAAGTGTTCATGCAGAGAGAAAAGGAGTAGTGAGGAAGTCCTCGGTCGCGGATGTTCTTAGATTACAGGCAGCTGCAAACAAGCAGTGGACACATGCAAAACTTCTGACTGCTCTCAGAGAAAGATATAGATCTTTTTCAGGTGTGAAAGTGCTGGTTTTGAGACGGTGGGCACAGACACAAAGGGAAAGTTGGAAAAGGAACCCACCGTTACTGTTTAAACTGTTTCACAGTAGCCAAACCAAGAGAATAAATCAATTCTAATCAAATGAGAAGAAAAAAAAAACATTGAGAAAGCGACTGCAGCATGATTTAAAAAGAAGCAGTAGCCCCGGCTTGAATGGGGGCAAACAAACTCCGATAAAGGTCCCTCAGGCATCAAAAAAGAAGACTAATGGAATGAGAATGGGCTAATTAGGAGACACCTAAAAATAAAAAAATAAGCAAGGAAGGAAAGAAGCACGCACCTCTTCAAGTAAAGGGGCAATTATGGCAGGTCAAAGGCATCATAATACTCCCCCTGCCGAGGTCATGGAAAAACAAAAACGGGATCATTTGTTTGATCCCAGAGAGGCTATGCAGCCTTCTGAAGCTATAGCAGATCAGATACTTTGAAGCAATGGATGTTTATTAGACTTGGTTGCCTCGATGGATGGTACCACCCTAGAAAGGCTCCATACCCACTCTAATAAAGCTGAAGAAATAAATATCAGTTTATCTGAACATAAAGTGTTGGAGCAATCCCCAATTTCTCCAGGTTCCAATGACACTCATGGCCTCAATATACAAGCAGTCCAGGCGACTCTCAAGAACCTTTAGACTGCTTAACAAGAATGTACTGTATAACAATGGCAGACATAGCTTCAGGAATTTATTCAGCATCCTCAATCTTGCTTTTAGTGAGGAAGGTGCTTCGGAGTTGGGGGAGAAACTCTCAATATAAGAACAAGCATTGGCATAGCCAACAGGCCTCACCTTTGGGACCTTCTAAGTGTTTAGCCATGCAGCACATTATCCTGGGTGCCGTGCTGCCAGGGATTGAAGCATTGTCAGGCTTATCGGCATCCCGTTTTGCATCTTGTGCAGTAGCTTATTGGTGAATATTGAGATTAGATTTTTCTGACTGCCATTAGGGCAAAATGGAGAAAGTAATGCAATAAACATAGGACACAGCTGTTTATAAAACGATTCTGGTGCGTAATATTATTCTAGCACAGACAAATTCAGATATATGCGTAACTTGTGAAAAAACGAATGAAACCGATTTGCCAACATTTATGCCGCTTGTTTAATAAGGAACAGAACGAACATTGCAGAGATGATGAAGGGCAAATTAAAAAGGTCACTGACAAAATCCGTGTGATCGTAGTTACGTCCCGCCGAGTGGTCCAGTCTTACATGTGTGACACCTTCAGCCTACAACGGAAAATGCCTCTCTGATTGGCACACGCTTTAGTACTTGGGCGATACAGGGGCACGGAGAAGCACTAACTCCTGGCTGCTGTTCGTGGAGAAAGGGCACTGTAGAGGAGAGGCTACAACGTGCCCCGGCATGGAATGTGCCCTAGCGGCTATGTTATCAGAACCCCGCTTACCAGTTGTAACAAACTGTGTGATCCTGCACAAGTCACTATCCCTGCGCGGACTTATTTTATGCACCAAAATTAGAAGCATTTCGAAACTGCCTAACTTCCAGTATTTAGTGCTGAATAACTTGCCTGATTAGTGGTTTAATTCCCCATATTGACTCAAGCCTCAGCTCACTGGTGACATCCAATAAGGCAGAAAGGTGTCCCTGTTCACATGGGGCATGGCCTAACTCTTCCAGCTGGACTATCCCATCTGGGCCTGAAACTGGTCTCGTTTGCATGTGGTTGATTTCGGTCCACATTGGCTCAAATAAGCTAAAAGCAATGGAATGGAATGTGCTTAGTGTAATTACCAGTCCTTCCAAAATATTCAAGCATTTCTATTCATCAGTTTTGTGTTTCTCTCCGAGCTGTTGTATGCCTCCCATGTCAGTCAGGCATAGGTCCCCAACATTCCTTGCCTTCTGATTTTGGGGGTTGTGGGTGAATAGGACAAGTTCCATCTCAATCATGAGGCCTAATAGGGAAATGCATTTGCAGCCTAGTAGTTTAGCCTGAATTGGGACAGTGGGGCAGATACCAGGGCGGAGTTGTTGTTTTTGTGTAATTACACAGATCCGCAAGAAAATGATGTGATAATTATTACATTTAATTACACGAAATAAGGACCTGTCATTTAACGCTTTATTTTAGCACAGAATGATTCCAGCGCAATACACAATTGTCAAGCAACAGCTGGTTGTTCGCATTGTTTTTATGCTCTCATGCTATTATTTGGCTACGAACTGCAGCGTAATTATGTGACATGGCGTATTTTATGGTTTTTCCTGTCGTGGGTATACGGCGAAATTTCGCTGCTGTACTTTAAACTTCGCCTGGGCTTAGTTGCTACCAATGGTCAAAGTTAAGACTAACATTCCCCATACTAACTCATTAGGCGTGGCCAGCTCTTACCTTCAGATTCACTGGAGTAGGGTCCTGGAGAGATTTGGTTTCACCAGACGCCATCTTGTAAATTCTGGTTGAGGTGGGGCACGTGCACAGAGTGCCAACCTATGTGTCAGGGGCCACAGTAGCCACACACATGCAGTGTGCAAACGTCGCTGTCTGGAAATGGTTGTCATTGAAATGGGTATCCCGCTAATTACCATCTGACTAGTGCCTAGAGGCATTCAGGTGAACAGGCAATCGATAAGTAAATTTCCAGAAGTGCTCCGTGGCGTGCACCCTGGCTTTACACCCGCAAGCACGGTTGTTTACGAGATTGTTAACCCATCCTCCAAGTGTTTTGTTACAGACAGGTCGTGCGGTTTGAGGAGCGCCCACATTAGCGAACCGGGGTTTCCAGGCTCCAGTGTTAGCAGAAGAGGCACTTGTCCTCGAGTTATCTATTGTTCTTGTCCAACTTTATATTACTCGAGGGATTCACCACTGAAAATAATAACTTTTTATATAGTGCTCCGAACCGCTCTCCTGCCACTTCTAAGCACTGTAAACCGCAGGTGTTATTGTCACCCCATGTAACGGTCTCAGTTTGCCGACCTCAGAAGGAAGAGAAGCAGAGGCGCCTACCTGAGAAGTGATCCGGTGGCTGGCATGCTATGTAGACGTTTCTGCAGTGCAGGCATTAACCCACTGAGCTCTCCGACACTTCCAGATCTTTCCCCGTGCCTTGGCCTGCACAGGACCCGGGCTCACTTCCCCAAAGGGTCCATTAGAGTGCAGCTGGCTAGTTTACTTGGCAGCTGTGTGGTGTCGCTCAGCCGTTTGTCACTCTTTAATTAAAAGATCACTTCTGCTGTCTCCTGCCAGGGAGGCGCTTTGTTACCTTTAAGGGCCTTCACTGCGTGGGTCTTTCCTGTCTTCCTCCCAGCCCCCTCCCATCTTTTATCTCTGTATACAGGAGTCAGAGTGCAGCTGTGAGCTACCCGAAGAGCAGAAGTGTCAAAGAACTTCAACGCCGCTCAAGACCCATCTTATATCAACTTCACACCATTGTTCAACAAGAGAACAAAAATAACCACTCCATCTCCATCTCCATCTCCCATTCCATCTCCTACTCCATCTCCATCTCCCACTCCATCTCCATCTCCTACTCCATCTCCCACTCCATCTCCCACTCCATCTCCATCTTCATCTCCCAATCCATCTCCATCTCCATCTCCATCTCCCACTCCATCCCCATCTCCCACTCCATCTCCATCTCCATCTCCATCTCCATCTCCATCTCCCACTCCATCTCCATCTCCCACTCCATCTCCCACTCTATCTCCCACTCCATCTCCCACTCCATCTCCATCTCCCACTCCATCTTCATCTCCCACTCCATCTCCATCTCCATCTCCCACTCCATCTCCATCTCCATCTCCATCTCCCACTCCAGCTCTCACTCCATCTCCATCTCCATCTCCCACTCCATCTCCATCTCCATCTCCCACTCCATCTCCCACTCCATCTCCCAATCCATCTCCATCTCCATCTCCATCTCCATCTCCATCTCCATCTCCATCTCCATCTCCATCTCCCACCCATCTCCATCTCCATCTCCCACTCCATCTCCAACTCATTCTCCATCTACCTCTCCATCTCCATCTCCCACTCCATCTCAATCTCTCACTTCATCTCCCACTCCATCTCCCACTCCATCTCCATCTCCCACTCCATCTCCATCTCCCTCTCCCACTCCATCTCCATCTCCCACTCCATCTCCATCTTCCACTACATCTCCCACTGCATCTCCCACTCCATCTCCCACTCCATCTCCCACTCCATCTCCAACTCCATCTCCCACTCCATCTCCATCTCCATCTCCCACTCCATCTCCCACTCCATCTCCAACTCCATCTCCATCTCCCACTCCATCTCCCACTCCATTTCCCACTCCATCTCCATTTCTATCTCCCACTCCATCTCCCACTCCATCTCCATCTCCCACTCCATCTCCCACTCCATCTCCCACTCCATTTCCATCTCCCACTCCATCTCCCACTCCATCTCCATCTCCCACTCCATCTCCCACTTCATCTCACACTCCATCTCTATCTCCCACTCCATCTCCCACTCCATCTCCCACTCCCACTCCATCTCCATCTCCCACTCCATCTCTATCTCACACTCCATCTCCATCTCCCACTCCATCTCCCACTCCATCTCCATCTCCCACTCCATCTCCATTTCCATATCCCACTCCATCTCCATCTCCCACTCCATCTCCCACTCCATCTCCCACTCCATCTCCCACTCCATCTCCCACTCCATCTTCATCTCCCACTCCATCTCCATCTCCATCTCCCACTCCATCTCCATCTCCATCTCCCACTCCATCTCTCACTCCATCTCCATCTCCCACTCCATCTCCATCTCCATCTCCCACTCCATCTCCCACTCCATCTCCCAATCCATCTCCATCTCCATCTCCCACTCAATCTCCCACTCCATCTCCAACTCCATCTCCCACTCCATCTCCATCTCCATCTCCCACTCCATCTCCCACTCCATTCCCACTCCTTTTCCATTTCTATCTCCCACTCCATCTCCCACTCCATCTCCATCTCCCACTCCATCTCCCACTCCATCTCCCACTCCATTTCCATCTCCCACTCCATCTCCCACCACATCTCCATCTCCCACTCCATCTCCCACTTCATCTCACACTCCATCTCCATCTCCCACTCCATCTCCCACTCCATCTCCCACTCCCACTCCATCTCCATCTCCCACTCCATCTCTATCTCACACTCCATCTCCATCTCCCACTCCATCTCCCACTCCATCTCCATCTCCCACTCCATCTCCATTTCCATATCCCACTCCATCTCCATCTCCACTCCATCTCCCACTCCATCTCTCACTCCATCTCCATCTCCATCTCCATCTCCCACTCCATCTCCATCTCCATCTCCCACTCCATCTCCCACTCATTCTCCATCTACCTCTCCATCTCCATCTCCCACTCCATCTCCATCTCTCACTTCATCTCCCACTCCATCTCCCACTCCATCTCCATCTCCCACTCCATCTCCATCTCCCTCTCCCACTCCATCTCCATCTCCCACTCCATCTCCATCTTCCACTACATCTCCCACTGCATCTCCCACTCCATCTCCCACTCCATCTCCCACTCCATCTCCCACTCCATCTCCATCTCCACTCCATCTTCATCTCTACCTCCCACTCCATCTCCATCTCCCACTCCAACTCCATCTCCCACTCCATCTCCATCTCCCACTCCATCTCCATCTCCCACTCCATCTCCCACTCCATCTCCCACTCCATCTCCCACTCCATCTCCCAATTCATCTCCATCTCCATCTCCCACTCCATCTCCATCTCCATCTCCACTCCATCTCCATCTCCATCTCCATCTCCATCTCCCACTCCATCTCCTACTCCATCTCCCACTCCATCTCCATCTCCCACTCCATCTCCCACTCCATCTCCATCTCCTACTCCATCTCCCACTCCATCTCCCACTCCATCTCCATCTTCATCTCCCAATCCAGCTCCATCTCCATCTCCATCTCCCACTCCATCTCCATCTCCCACTCCATCTCCATCTCCATCTCCCACTCCATCTCCATCTCCCACTCCATCTCCCACTCTATCTCCCACTCCATCTCCCACTCCATCTCCATCTCCCACTCCATCTTCATCTCCACTCCATCTCCTTCTCCATCTCCCACTCCATCTCCATCTCCATCTCCCACTCCATCTCTCACTCTATCTCCATCTCCCACTCCATCTCCATCTCCATCTCCCACTCCATCTCCCACTCCATCTTCCACTCCATCTCCATCCCCACTCCATCTCCCACTCCATCTCCCATCTCCATCTCCCCATCTCCATCTCCATCTCCCTCTCCACTCCCACTCCATCTCCAACTCCATCTCCATCTCCCACTCCATCTCCATCTCCCACTCCATCTCCCACTCCATCTCCCCTCCATCTCCATTTCCATCTCCCACTTCCATCCCCCACTCCATCTCCATCTCCCACTCCATCTCCCACTTCATCTCCCACTCCCTCTCCATCTCCCACTCCTCTCCACTCCATCCCCCACTCAATCCCAATATCCATCTCCCACTCCAGCTCCCACTCCATCTCCATCTCCATCTCTATCTCCATCTCTCATCTCCATCGCCCACTCCATCTCCCACTCCATCTCCCACTATATCTCCCACTCCATCTCCATCTCTATCACCATCTCCTATTCCATCTACATCTCCATCTCCCACTCCATCTCCATCTCCATCTCCTACTCCATCTCCCACTCCATCTCCATCTCCATCTCCCACTCCATCTCCATCTCTATCTCCATCTCCCACTCCATCTCCATATCCATCTCCCACTCCATCTCCATCTCCCACTACATCTCCATCTCCATCTCCCACTCCATCTCCATCCTCCCACTCCATCTCCCACTCTATCTCCCACTCCATCTCCCACTCCATATCCATCTCCCACTCCATCTCCATCTCCCACTCCATCTCCATCTCCCATCTCCCACTCCATCTCCATCTCCCACTCCATCTCCCACTCTATCTCCCACTTCCATCTCCCACTCCATCTCCATCTCCCACTCCATCTTCATCCCCACTCCATCTCCTTCTCCATCTCCCACTCCATCTCCATCTCCATCTCCCACTCCATCCTCACTCTATCTCCATCTCCCACTCCATCTCCATCTCCATCTCCACTCCATCTCCCACTCCATCTCCCACTCCATCTCCAACTCCACTTCCATCTCCCACTCCATCTCCATCTCCATCTCCATCTCCTCCATCTCCATCTCCTTCTCCCACTCCATCTCCCTCCATCTCCATCTCCCACTCCATCTCCCACTCCATCTCCCACTCCATCTCCATTTCCATCTCCCACTCCATCTCCCACTCCATCTCCATCTCCCACTCCATCTCCCACTTCATCTCCCACTCCCATCTCCATCTCCCACTCCATCTCCCACTCCATCCCCCACTCAATCTCCAAATCCATCTCCCACTCCATCTCCCACTCCCTTCTCCATCTCCATCTCCTCTCTATCTCCATCTCTCACTCCATCTCCCACTCCATCTCCCACTCCCTCTCCACTATATCTCCCACTCCATCTCCATCTCTATCTCCATCTCCCACTCCATCTCCCACTCCATCTCCATCTCCATCTCCCACTCCATCACCATCTCCTATTCCATCTACATCTCCATCTCCCACTCCATCTCCATCTCCATCTCCGATCTCCATCTCCCTCTCCATCTCCATCTCCATCTCCCACTCCATCTCCATCTCTTCCCATCTCCCACTCCATCTCCATCTCCATCTCCCACTCCATCTCCTCTCCCACTACATCTCCCACTCCATCTCCCACTCCATCTCCATCTCCCACTCCATCTCATCTCCATCTCACACTTCATCTCCCACTCCATCTCCCACTCCATCTCCCACTCCATCTCCTTCTCCCACTCCACTTCCCACTCCATCTCCCACTCCATCTCCCACTCTATCTCTATCTCACACTCCATCTCATCTCCCATCTCACACTCCATCTCCCACTCCATCTCACACTCCAGCTCCATCTCCATCTCCCATTCCATCTCCAACTCCATCTCCATCTCCCACTCCATCTCCATCTCCTACTCTATCTCCATCTCCCACTCCATCTTCCACTTCATCTCCCACACCATCTTCCACTCCATCTCCATCTCCATCTCCATCTCCCACTCCATCTCCCACTCCATCTCCCACTCCATCTCCATCTCCCACTCCATCTCCATCTCCATATCCCACTCCATCTCCCACTCCATCTCCATCTCCCACTCCATCTCATCTCCATCTCCCACTCCATCTCCATCTCCCACTCCATCTCCCACTCCATCTCCATCTTCCACTCCATCTCCCACTCCATCTCCATCTCCCACTCCATCTCTATCTCACACTCCATCTCCATCTCCCACTCCATCTCCCACTCCATCTCCATCTCCCACTCCATCTCCATTTCCATATCCCACTCCATCTCCATCTCCCACTCCATCTCACACTCCATCTCACACTCCATCTCCCACTCCATCTCCATCTCCCACTCCATCTCCATCTCCATCTCCCACTCTATCTCCATCTCCCACTCCATCTCCCACTCCATCTCCCAGTCCATCTCCCACTCCATCTCCATCTCCCACTCCATCTCCCACTCCATCTCCCACTCCATCTCCCACTTCATCTCCATCTCCATCTCCCACTCCATCTCCATCTCCATCTCCCACTCCATCTCCATCTCCATCTCCATCTCCCACTCCATCTCCTACTCCATCTCCCACTCCATCTCCATCTCCCACTCCATCTCCCACTCCATCTCCATCTCCTACTCCATCTCCACTCTATCTCCCACTCCATATCCATCTTCATCTCCCAATCCATCTCCATCTCCATCTCCATCTCCCACTCCATCTCCATCTCCCACTCCATCTCCATCTCCATCTCCCACTCCATCTCCCACTCCATCTCCATCTCCCACTCCATCTTCATCTCCCACTCCATCTCCATCTCCATCTCCCACTCCATCTCCATCTCCCACTCCATCTCTCACTCCATCTCCATCTCCCACTCCATCTCCATCTCCCACTCCATCTCCCACTCCATCTTCCACCCCATCTCCATCTCCATCTCCCACTCCCATCTACCACTCCAACTCCATCTCCATCTCACCACTCCATCTCCATCTCCATCTCCCACACCATCTCCCACTCCATCTCCAACTCCATCTCCATCTC